>NW_026529890.1:0-32848 GCF_028500815.1 Rissa tridactyla
ATGGCCCTGGCGGGGGGGGGGGGGGGGGGGCGCTCTATCGCGGCCTATCGCGGCCTATCGCGGGCCTGTGACGGCCCGAGGCCTGTCCCCCCCGCCGCCGCCGCCGCCGCCGCCGCCGCCGCCGCCCGGCCCCCACTGCGCGCGCGCAGGCCCCGCCCACTCACGCAGGGCCCCGCCCCCACGCAGAGGCGCGCGCCGCCGTCGCCGTGGTAACGGCGGGAAAGGGGGCGGGGCCGGGCGCTCTTAAAGGGGCAACGGCGCCGGGCGTTGAGCTCTACACCCCCCCGCCCCCCCCGCGTGGTGAGACCCCCCCCCGGCCCCATAGCGACCCCCCAAGTCACCTAGAGCCCCCTCTAGGGTCCCCCCCAGCCCCATGGGTCCCCCCCCAGGCCCACAGGGATCCCTTTTCGGACCCATAGCCCCCCCCCCCAGCCCCAGGAGGACCTCCTCAGACCCATAGAGACCCCCCAAACCATGACCCCCCCCCCAACCCGAGACCCTCTTCACCCCACAGGAATCCCCCAGGGATTCCCTGCTGCCCCTTGGGCCCCCCCAACCCCTTGGGGACCCCCATAAGGACCCCCCCCAGCCCCATAGGGACCCCCTCCCAGCCCCATGAGACCCCCCCCCACCCCCTTGGCTCCCCCCCCCCCAAAACCCTCTGTGACCCCACCTAAGGGGCGCCCCCCCCAGCCCCATAGGACCCCACAAACCCTCTCTGACCTGAGTTTTGGGGGTCCCCAAAACTCTCCATTTTCAACCCTTTATTCATCGCATTCTCCGCAGGAAAGCTTACAGGCCGCCGCCTGTACACGGTGCCCCACGCTGGGGGGGTGGGGGGGGCCCCCCTACGTGTGTGTCATGTCGTTCCCCCCCTCCCTCCCCCCCCCAAACCTTGGCACCCCTAACCCCCCCCCCCGACCCCCCCCCCGGCCCAGCACAAAGCACCTTTGCATAGATCGTGTTCAAAAGGAACCTATTTTACATGGGGGCTGTACAGGGGGTCGGGCCCCGCCAATGTACACGGGTAAAAAACGCCCCCCCCCCCCCCTCCCTGGGGTCCCCCCCCGGGACCCCTCAACTCCGCTGGGCCCCCGGCTGCCCAGCTCCCGCTGCAAGATGGCCGCGAGGGGGGGGGGGGTGTGGGTGGGCGTGGGCTGCTGGGCGGTCTAGCTGCCGGGGGCAAGATGGCCACCAGCTCTGACGTCCACTGGAGTCAAGATGGCCGCCGGCTTCGATGTTCACTGGAATCAAGATGGCTTCCGGTTCCCAACATCTACTGGAATCAAGATGGCTGCCAGCTCCAATGTCCACGGGAGTCAAGATGGCGGCTGGCTCAGATGTTCACTGGAATCAAGACGGCTGCCAGCTTCGACATTCACTGGAGTCAAGATGGCTGCCAGCTTTGACCTTCAGTGGAATCAAATGGCTGCCGGCTCCAACGTCCACTGGAGTCAAGATGGCCGCCGGCTCCAACGTCCACTGGAGTCAAGATGGCCGCCGGCTCAGATGTTCTCTGGCACCAAGATGGCCGCCAGATCCCACAGTTGCCACGGTCAAGATGGCCGCCCACTCCAACGGCGGCTGGGCTCAAGATGGCCGCCAGCCCTGTCGTCAGCGGGGATCGAGCCGGCTGCCGGCTAGGACATCGCGTGGCTCAAGATGGCCGCCGGTTCTGACGTCACCGACCAAGATGGCCACCGCTGACATCACCGCGGTCAAGATGGCCACCAGCTCTGACATCACTGCGGTCAACTGCCACTGCCGACATCCCCAGCTTCAAGATGGCTGCCAGCGCTGACATCACACGGAGCAACGCGGCTGCTGGCAATGACATCGCCCCCACCAAGATGGCCACTGCCTCTGACATCACCGCACCCAAGATGGCTGCCGGCTGTGACATCACCAGGGTCACCGTCAGCTCTGACGTCATCTGCCCCACAGGTGGGGCCATTTTGGGAGGTTCCAGTCGGCCATCTTGGGGGTCATCTCCTCTGGGCCAGGTCGGCCATCTTGGCGTCACCGTCGTCCATCTTAGCCCCCCCCCGGGGCGGCCATTTCAGAGCGGCTCCCGTCAGCCATTTTGAATGGGCTCATCCGCCACCTTGAGGGCCCGGTCGGCCATTTCCCTGTCGAGGTGCTTCCTGTCGGCCATTTTGAGGGATGGAGCGGGGTGGGGGGTAGGGGGGACCGGTCGGCCATTTTAGGACCACCCCGTCGGCCCTTCAGAAGCTGCCGCCCGGTCGGCCATTTTGAGGGGGGCACGGCCATTTCGTAACACGCCTCGCCAGCCATTTCGCTGGCACCGCGTCGGGCCATTTTGCATCCAGACACCCCCGGTGACGGCCCCGCCGGCCATCTTGTTCTCCCCCCCGCCCCGTCCTGCCCCCAGCCTCGCCGCCCCACTCGGCCCTGGGCAGGCCCACGGTCGGCCATCTTGCTGGCCCGCAGGGGGGGCGGCCGGGGGGGGTCACGTCTTGGCCTTACGGCCGCGCAGGGCAGAGGCCGAGGCCACGGGGGGTTGTCGGGGGGCGACGGGGGAACCCCCGGCGGCGGCAGCTCCCCCCGAGCGGGTGTTGGTGGCCACGCAGCGCCGGGGGGGGCTGCTGCCGCCGCTGCTGCCTCCCCCGCCGGGCCGGCGGCCGCCGGCGGCCATGTCGGGGTCCCCCCCCCGCCTGCTCGCCGGCGTCGCTTGGCCGGGGGAGGGCCGCCGCCGCCCCCCCTCATCCCCGCTGCCCCCGTCCTCGGAAGATGGCAGCGGGGAGCGGCGGCGCCGCCGGCCAGGCTCCCGCTCCAGGGGGGGGCCATGAGGGGGGCGCCGGGATGGCGGCGGGTGCTGCGGGGGGGCCGGGGGGGGGCGAGACGCTGCTGTCAGGGGACGCCCGCTTGGGGGGCCGCCCCCCCGCCGCCGTTTGCCGGGGCTCTGAGGGGTGGCAGAGAACCCCCCCGGGCCGGCCGCCCCCGCCGCCGTTTGCCGGGAGCCTCGTGGTGCCGGTGGTGATGATGATGATGGTGGTGATGGGCGGCGCCGTGGCCCCCCCCGCCGTTTGGGGGGACGCCCCCGGCGGCGTTTGGGGGGGCCAGGGCTGGGGCTGGGGGGTGGCGGCGGCAGCGGCGGCAGCGGCGGGGGGGTCGTGGGGCCGGCGGCGGCGGGGCCGGCCGGGGACGGGCGCCTCCAGCACCGTCACCAACCGGCCCGGCAACTGCCGCAGCACTTTGGCGGCCGGGCCCGGCCCCCGGCTCTGCCGGATCTCCACGTCGGCGCTGCGGCGGCGCCGGGGGCGGGGGGACGACACCGCCACTGCCGCCGCCGCGCCCGGCCCCGCCCGCCATCCCCCTCCGCCATCACCGGCGAGGCCCTCCGCTGTCACTGAGGGCGCCACGTCAGACGGCGGGAGAGTCACCGGGGATGACGGCGGCGGCGGCGGCGGTTGTGGCGGCGGGTGTGACATCACCAGCGCCTGGGATGACGTCACCGGTGGTGGCGGCGGCGGCGGGCGGGTGACGGGGTGCTGGGCGTCACCAGGGGCGGTTGCGACGTGGCGGCAGCGGCTGGGGCCGGTTTGTGACGTCACGGGGGAGCGGTGGTTGCAATGTGGCCGGGGCCAGCTGCGGCGTCACTGGCGGTGCCGGTGACATCACGCGGGGCGGTTGCGATGACGTCACCAAGGCCGGTGGTGACGTCACTGGGGGGGCCGGCGGCGACGTCACGGCGGGGGCTTGCGGGAGCAGGGCGGTGTGCGACATCACCGGGGTGGCGTTCAACGGCACCGGCGGTGCCACCTGCGATGTCACTGAGGGGGTGGCTTGTGACATCACTGCGTTGGCTTGTGACATCACCGGGGCGGCAGAGTGGCGGCCGGAGGGGCCGGGGAAGGGCGGGGGGGACGTCCCTGCCCCTCGGGGGGACGTCGGGCGGCGTCCGCGGGGAGGTGGGGGTGACCCGGGGGGACGTCGGCGTCGCTCGGGGGGGAGGCCGGGGTGGCCCGCGGGGACGGGGGGGGCGGTGGCCCGGTTTGGCCGTGCCGGCGGCTCGCAGGCGCTGGCTGACGCGGGGTACCGGCTCGCTCCGGGAGGGGACGGGGGGGGTCCCCGCACCCGTCGGGGACGTCGGGGTCCCCCGGGGGCCTTCGTCCCCCCCCCGGGGGTGGTGGTGCCGCCTCCTCCTCCTCCTCCTCCTCCTGGGGGGGCAGGCGGAAGCGGCCCCCGCCCTTGGCCTGGTCGATGTCCTTCCGCGCCGCCTCCACCTGCTCCTGGACGGGGGGGACGACACACCGCAGCACCCATGGGTGCCCCTGCCCCATAGCGAGACCCTTCGCCCCACGGCAGGACTCCCTGGTGGTCCCCCCCAACCCACCCCATGGGTGACCCCCACCACTAAAGGCGACCCCACTGCTAAGGGGGACACCACCACTATGGGGAACCCACGGGTGCTCCCTGCCCCATAGGGAGACCCCCTAAGGGCGCCCCCACCCCATAGCAAGATCCCTATGGGTGCCCCCACCCCAAGGCGGGACCTTCTAGGACCTCCACCACCCAACGGGACCTCCCCAACCCAGGCTGTCCCCCCCGCCCCATAGCGAGACCCTGAGGGCTGCCCCCTGCCCCACAGCGTCCCCGCCCCACACCTCCGCCTGCTTCAGCTCCTCGCGGCTGATGTCCTCCAGCGAGGCCTCCAGGAAGTTCATGGCGTAGCGCTCGATGGGGGTCAGCTGTGGAAGGGAACGACGCCTGGGTCCCTCGGACACCGGGGTCCCCTCACCCTGGACCCCCAGGTCCACCCAACCTCCCCACGGGTCCCTCCAGACCCCCAACCACCGAGGTCTCCTGAACCCCCTGCAGACTGTGGTCCCTCCGGACCCCCAACCACCCGAGGTCTCCTGAACCCCCTGGAGACTGTGGTCCCTCCGGACCCCCAACCACCCAAGGTCTCCTGAACCCCCTGGAGACTGTGGTCCCCCCAGAGCCCCCCGCACGCCTGGGTCCCCACCTGCTCGACAAGGGCGGCGATCTCCTGCTCCGCCTTGGAGAGCTCTTCCTCCGGCTCAGGGCCACCTCGCTCCTCCTCAGGGCTGAGGCTCTCGCTGAACTCGGCCAACGCCGGCCACCCGCTCCGCCTGCGCCTGCGAGGCCGCCCGGATGTCCTCGGGGTCCTCCGCCCCACACAGCGCCTGGGGACATGGGGACATCGAAGATGTACGGGACATCAGGGACAGAAGGGACATCTGGGATGTGAGGGACACCAGGGGTGTCGGGGGCCATCAGGGGCCACAGGGACGTGGGTGTTATCAGGGATGTGGTGGACATCAGGGGTGGTGGAGGCACTTGGGGACATGGGGGGACACAAGGATCTGGGGGACATCAGGGACATCAGGGATGTTGGGACCATGAGGGAGATTAGGGACATCAGGACATCGGGGGTGTTGGGGCCACGGGGGACGTGAGGGACACCAGGGGACATGGGGGATGTGGGGGACATGAGGGGTATCAGGGACATGAAGGGACACCAGGCACGTTGGGGACATCATAGAATACTGGGGACATCAAGGATATTGGGGGCTATCAGGGCTGTTGGGGACATCTGGGACACGAGGGACACCAAGGGACACAGGGGCCATCAGGGATGTAAGGGACATCAGGGACCATCAGGGTACTGGGGACATCAGAGGACACGAGCGACACAAGGGACATCGGGGATGAAGGGATGTGAGTGCGATGAGGGGACATCAGGGGACGCGGGGATGTGGGGGACATTTGGGCCATCAGGGGACACAGGACATCAAGGGACATGAGCGCAGGGTGGCATCAGGGTGACATCGGGGGGCTGTGGGGTGACATGTGGCCCCACCTGCTCCAGGATGTGGGTGCGCCGGGTGGCCGCTGGGTCCTCGTCCTCATCAGGGGGGATGTCCCCGTCCCTCTCCTTGTCCTTGTCCTGTCTCTCTTGTCCCTCTCCGGCTCCCGGCGTCCCGGTTCCTCCGGCGCCATGTCGAACAGCTCCCGGATCGTTTGCTGGGGGACGGGGGCGGGGGGTCAGTGCCTGGACACCTGGGTCCCCCCCCGGACACCTGGGCCCACCCTGCCACCACCAAGCCATTGAGATGTGGCTCTAAGGTGGGACTTGGAGAAGGTTCCCGGCCACCTTGGTCCCCAGGGGGAAGTCCAAGGGTGTCATCGCCCAGACCCATGGACACCTGGTTGTCGTTGCCCGGCCACCTGGGTCCCCCTGGACACCTGGGTTTCCCTCCCGAATTCCCGTGTCCCCCCCTGCCACCACCATGCCCTTGAGATGTGGCTCCAAGGTGGGAGGAGGCTGGGAGGAGGTTCCTGGCTACCTGGGTCCCCACGGGGACGTCTAAGGGTGTCGCTGCCCAGACCCGTGGTTTCCCCCAGACACCTGGGGTCCTCAACTACCTGCTTGAAGTAGGCGGTGGTGAAGTTCCCCCCCTCGATGGCCATATCTCCCAGCATCCTCTTCTGGTTGGCCTTCTTGAGGATGTTCTCCTCCACCGTCCTTTCGCTGATGAGCCTGAGGAGGGGACAAAGCAACGGGGGTGAGGTGACCATGGAGGACCCAGGCATCCGAGTGAGGACCCAACGTACCGGTAGATGTGGACGTCACGGGTCTGGCCGATGCGGTGACACCGGTCCTGGGCTTGGGCGTCCATGGTGGGGTTCCAGTCGCTGTCGTAGAAGATGACGGTGTCGGCACCCGCCAGGTTGACGCCGACCCCACCACTGCGGGGTGGAGAGGATGAAGCAGAAGATGCGCTTGTCGGCATTGAAACGTTCCATCAGGGCCTGCAGGGGGGGCAGCACGGTGCCACCCGGACACCGGGGTCTCATGTTAGAAGAGCCCAGATGCCTGGGTGCCCCCCAAACACCTGGGTCCCTCTTGGACACCACGTTCCTCCATGGAACCCATCAAGCCCTTGAGATGTGGCTCCAAGATGGGATCATGGGGAGGTTCCTGGCCACCTGGGTCTCCACAAGGAGGTCCGAGGGTGTGGGTGCCCAGACGCCTGGGTCCCCTCCAAACTCCTGGGTCCCCTCCTGGACACCTGCATCCCCCTCCAAACACCTGGGTCCCTCTTGGACACCAGGTTCCTCCATGCCTCCATCAAGCCCTTGAGATGTGGCTCCAAAGTGGGACCATGGGGAGGTTCCTGGCCACCTGGGTCTCCACGAGGAGGTCCAAAGGTGTGGATGCCCAGACGCCTGGGTCCCCCTGGACACCTGGGTCTCCCCCAAACACCTGGGTCCCCTCCTGGACACCAGGTTTCTCCGTGCCTCCATCAAACCCCTGAGACGTGGCTCCAAGGTGGGACCATGGGGAGGTTCCTGGCCACCTGGGTCTCTATGAGGAGGTCCAAGGGTGTGGGTGCCCAGATGCCTGGGTCCCCCTGTCTGCCCGGGTACCCCCGCACCTGGCGCTGCTCCACGCGGGTGCTGCCGTCCAGGCGCAGGTAGATGTGGCCCGTGGTAGGTGAGGAAGCGCTCGAGGACGTCGAGCATCCGGGTCATCTGGGTGAAGATGAGGACGCGGTGGGCCCCCGCCTTCAGGCGCCGCAGCAGCACGTCCAGCGTCTGCAGCTTCCTGGGGGGGGGACGCTGGCGTCACCGGGGGCCACCGCCATAGGGCAGGGGCAGGGTGACCCCCCCTTTGGGACGGGGACGGGGCGCGGGGGGGGGTGGGGACATCAGTGAGAACGTCACTAGGGACATGGGACCATCAGTTGGGGCATGGGGACATCAGTGGGGGGACATCATTGGGGACATCAGAGAGAACACCACAAGGGACATGAAGACATCAACGTGGACATGGGTGGGGACATCAGCAGGGAACATGGGGACATCACAGGGACATCACAGATAACATCATTAGGGACACGGGGAAGTCAGTGGGGGCATGGGGACATCATGGGGACATGAGGACAACAACATGGACATGGATGGGGACATCATTAGGGACACGGGGACATCATTAGGGACATGGGGACATCAGAGAGAACTTGGCGTCATGAACGGGGACATCGGTGAGAACATCACAAGGGACATGGGGACACCAGCGTGGACATGAGGACATCAGTGGGGACATCAGTATGGATATGGACACATTGTTAGGGACATGGGGACGTCAGAGAGAACTTCGGGCCATCAATGGGGACATCAGTGGGGACATGGGACCATCGTAAGAGACACAAGAACATTAGCAAGAACATCATGAGAGACACGGGGACGGCACTAGGGACATCAGTCCTGATCTCCCTGACACCCCCGTTGTCCCCAAGTGTCCCCAATGGGATGCCTCCTGCCTCCCCGATGTCCCCCGTGTCCCCAGCTGTCCCCAGTACTGGGTGAGGGGGATTAGGGGCAGATCAGACAAGCGGGTGGTCGTGCAGCACCCACCTCCCTGATGTCCCCTGTTGTCCCTGATGTCCCCAACGCCCCCCGTGTCCCCAGCGGCACCCACATCCCCAGTGTCCCCAAACACCCTCGATGTCCCCAACGTCCCCAAACACCCTCCATGGCCCCAGGCATCCCCAGCACGGCACAAGGGAGATTATGGGGAGATCGGACAAGTGGGTGCTCCTGCGGCACGTGGCTCCCCGACGTCCCCCGTGTCCCTGACGTCCCCAACGCCCCCGCTGTCCCTGCTGTCCCCACGTCCCGCAGTCGTGTCGGACGAGGCACAGGTGGGGGAAGGGGGCACGTGTGCTCCACCCAGCTCCCGATGTCCCCCATGTCCCTCCCTGATGTCCCCAGCGCCCCCCACGCCCCCAAACACCCTCGATGTCCCCAACGTCCCCGAACACCCTCCATGTCCCCGGACCGGGTAAGGGAGATCAGACAAGTGGGTGCTCGTGCGGCACCCGGCTCCCTGATGTCCCCCCCGTCCCCGCTGTCCCCGAGGCCGCGCTGGCCCCACGTACCGCAGTCGTACTGGATGAGGCGCAGGTCGGGGAAGTGGGTGCGCATGCTGCGCAGCACCCGGTGCAGGGCTCGGCCCCGGGGCGCCAGCTCCTCCCGCAGCCGCTCCTCCAGCCGGGCGCGCTGCCGCTGCCGCCAGGGGGGGGGACGCCCGCTGTGCAGGGCCACCCCCCGCGCCTCCACCGCCGGCAGCACGAAGATGAACCTGGCGGGGGCGGGGGGGGGGACGACACACAGGACGCAAAAAGTTAGGGACGCCCCCCCCGGATGCCTGGGTAACCCCCACGACAGCCTGGATCATCCCAAACCCCCCTGCCCCCCCCCCCCCCCCCCCCCCAAGACACCTGGATCCCCCCCCAAAACCCCCCGCCCCCCCAAGACACTTAGGTCCCCCCAACCCCCACCCCCCCGCCAAGTACCTGTCGAGGAGCGGCTGGAGCTGGTGCAGGCGCTGGGGGGGGGTGAGGACGGCGCGGGCCAGGGCCCCCCCCGGGGGGGGCGCAGGGGGGGTGAGGGTGCAGAGCCCCAGAACCTCGCTGCCGTAGACGGGGGCCAGCCCGCAGCGCAGCTCGTTCAGCCGCAGCAGCCGCTCCAGCCGCTCCGCTCGGCCCCGCACGCGCTTGGCCTCCAGGGACTCCTGACCGGGGGGGGGGGGGGGGTGGGGGGGGGCACACGTGGGTGTGTGACCAAACCCCCCCCCGGCACCCCTCCAAACCCCCCCCGCAGCGCCCCCAGAGCAGCCCCAGCATCCCCATCCCAGGGCATCCCCCCCCAAATCCCTTCTTACCCCCCTCCCAGAGGGACCCCAGGGTGCCCCCCCCCCACCCATGGGTACTCCCCCAATCCCTCCTACCCCCCTACAGAACCCCCCCAGTGTCCCCCACCCAAATCCCCTCTTACCCCCCCACAGGGACCCCAGGGTGCCCCCCCACCCATGGATGCCCCATCAATCCCCCTTACTCCCCCACCGACACCCACCCCCACCCCCCCCAGTGCCCCCCACTCATGGGCATCCTCCCAACCCCCCCTCCCCTTACACCCATAGCCCCCCCATAGGTGCCCCCACCTATGGGTGCCCCCCCCCCCGCCATTTCCCAGGGTCCTTACCAGGTAGAAGGGGGAGCGTGGGGGGGGGCGGGGGCTGGCGGCGGGGGGGCGGCCGGGGGGGTGCAGGTGCTGGGGGGGGACTGGGCCCACCCGGCCCCTCGGGCTCCTCTCGAGGGGGGGCGGCGGCGGCAGCAGTGGTGGGGGGAGCCAGGGGGGTCCCCGGGGGGACGGTGGTGGGGGGGGGCGCGGGGGGTGCTGCGGGTGCTGCAGGGGAGAGAGAAAAGAGGGGGGGGTCGGGGGAAGGGCTGACGGCACCTGGGGGGGCCACCAAGGGCTGGGAGGCACCCCAGGGTGTGGGGGGGGCACGCAGGATCGGGGGAGGGGCCAGGGAGTCAAAGGGCACCCATGGGTGCAGGGGGGAATTCCCAGGGCCATGTGGGAGGTGAGGGGGGGCCCAGGGGATCAGGAGGCACCCAGGGGTGCAGGGGGGGGCCCCCAGCATCAGGGGACCCCAAGGGGGTGGGGGGGGGGCACACAGGGCCATGTGGCGGGGGGGTGGGGCCCAGAGGGGTGGGGGGCACCCATGGGTGCTGGCGGGGGGGGGGGGGGGGTCAGGCACTCACCCATCAGATCGGGTCCGGCTGCAGTGGCGGCAGGAGGGGGGACGACGCCAGCGGGGGGGGGGCGCGGGCACCACCCGCAGGAGGGGTCGGGCCGGGGGGGGTCGTGGGGCAGGTGGGGGGGCCGGGGGGGGCACAGGGGCCGCCAGCCCATCGCGGGGGGCCTGGCGCACCACGATCTTCACCACCCCCCCACTGTTCACCAGTGGCGTCGGCACTGGGGGGGGGGTGAAACTGGTCAGATACACACACCCCCCCCCCCCGGCAAAAACAACCGACACCCCCCCCAGCACCCAGGGGCACCCAAAATGGTCCTGAGGGGGCTCTGGGGGTGGGGTTCCAGGGCCACCCAGGGGGGTCTGGGGGGCTCCAGGGGGACTTCAGAGCACCCATGGGGCTCTGGGGGGGTCCCGGGGGCACCCGGGGGGGTCCAGGTGGAGGTCCAAGGGGGCTCCAGGGGGCACCCAGTGGGGTCTGGGGGGGTCCAAGGGAGCTTAGGGGCACCCATGGGGGTCTAAGGGGGGGGGGGGCAAGGGTACCAGGGGGGGTCTGGGGGCATGCAAGGGGGCTCAGGGTCACCCAGGGGGGTCTGGGGGGGTCTCAGAGGTACCCAACAGGGTCTGGGGGGGTTCCAGGCGCACCCAAAGGGGTCTGGGCAGGGGCAGGGGGGGGCTAATGGCACCCAGAAGCTCCTGCGGGGGGTCCAAGTGGGCCTTAGGGGCACCCGGGGAGGGTCCAAGGGGTCTTAAGGGCACCCATAGGGGTGCTGGGGGGGTTCCGAGGCACCCAGAGGGGATTCTGGGGGGGTCCAAGGAGGGGTTAGGGACACTGGGGGTGGTCTGGGGGGGGGGTCCAAGGGGGGTTCCCAGCAGTCTGGGGGGCTCAGGGGCACCCAGAGATGCCCCCCCCAACCTTACCTTGGGCAGTGGCGATGGGGAGGCCGATGGTGGGGGGGCTGGGGGGGGGGGCCCGGCGGGGGGGGGCCCCAGCGGGGGCCGTGGGGGCGACGGGTGCCAGCAGGGTGACCTGGGCGGGGGGGCCCAGGAGCGGGTGCTGCCCCCCGGTCGCCACCAGATGCACCACGTTCCCTATTGGGGGGGGACGGGACGGGACAGGGGGGTGTCAGGGAGCACTCCAAAGTGCCCCCCCCCCATTTTAGGATCCCCCCCTCCCTCCCACCTTTGGGGGGTCCGCCACCCACCTTTGGGGGCTGTGTCCCCCCCCATTTTAGCCCCCCCCCCTCCATTTTAGGGTCCCCCCCACCCAGCTTTGGGTGCCCCCCCCCCATTTTAGGCTCCCCACAACCATTTTAAGGCCCCCCCCAGCCCTTGGGGGTGTCCCCCCCCCATTTCAGGGTGCCCCCCCACACCTCAAGGTTCCCTCCCCCATTGGTAGGAGTTCCCCTCCCCATCTTGGGCCCCCCCCCACCCATTAATGGCCCCCCCCATTAATACCCTCCCCCAATTAATGACAACCCCCCCCCAATTAATGACCCCCCCATTTTAAGGGTGCAACTAAGGTGGGACAGATCACCCCATTCCCTGCCCCCCGGGGTTAAAATGGGGGACTGCGGCGGTACTAAGAGGGGGTTCAGCAAGGGGGGGGGGTGTGGTGTGTCCCCCAAACTTACGTGGGAGGCCGCGGGGGGGGGGCGAGGGCCAGGTGCCGCAGGGGGGGAGCGGCCAGGGTGAGTTTGCTGCCCTGCAGCTGCAGGGTGAGGGGTTTGGCCCCCCCCGGGGGGGCTGCCCCCCCGCCTCCAGGGGCCCCCCCGGGCCGCTGGGCCAGCGCCGCCAGTTGCCCGATGCTCACCACCTCGCCGGCTACCAGGGGGGAGGGCACACATTTAAGGCCCTCCCCCCCCCAAAATTTTAGGGTCCCCACACCCCCGTTTGTTGGTGTCCCCCCCCCCCCATTTTAGGGTCTCCCACCCACCTTTAGGTCTTCCCCCCCACCCATTTTGGGGTCCCCCACCCACCCTTGGCGGGACACCCACGCAATTTTAGTCTCCCTCCACCCACCTTTGGGGGGGTGTCCCCCCCAGTTTTAGGGTCCCCCCCCCCATTTGTTCCCTGCCCCCCACCCATTTTAGGTTTCCCCCCTGAAATAAAGCAGTGGGAGGGGTGTTGGGGGGTGTTGGGGGGGTGGGGTGGGGGGGAGGCTACTCACAGGGCAGGCGGGCTTGCATGTCAGGGGCCAGCAGTAGCCGCTGCGGGCCGGGGCCGGGCAGGGCGTAGGCAGCCAAGGGGGCCCCCCCCTTTGCCCCCCAAATTTGGGGGGGGCTGAGGGGGGCGGGGGGCACCAGCGGCGGCAGCGGTGGGGGGGGGGGCAGCCAGAGGAGCTGGGGGCAGAGCTGTGGGGAGGGGAGGGGTTAAGAGAGGCCCCACCCACTAGCCACAAGCCCTGCCCACTAGCCGCAAGTCCTATCTGTGTAGCCCACCCCACCCGCCCTGGCCCCCGGCCCCCTTGGGCAGAGCCCAGGGCCAGGGGCTGGCCCCGCCCCTTTAAATAAGCCCCGCCCACCGCACGGCCATGAATGGCCTGCAAGCCCCACCCCTTCAGCCAAACCCCGCCCATGTCCCCTCAAGCCCCACCCACCTCCACCCCAGGCCACGCCCACTTTAAGCCCCACCCCCCTTACACCCCACCCACCCACCACTCCCTGAGCTCAGCCTCTTTTTAAGCCCCGCCCACCCCACCCCTGCCTTCTCACCTTGGGTGGGACCAGCGGGGGGCGGAGCCAGTGCAGGCAGCAGTGTGGGCGTGGCCCGGGGCGGGGCCGCCAGGGCCAATCCCAGCCCCAGCCCCAGCCCCGCCCCCCCCGGGGGCAGCAGGGGGGCGGGGCCAGCGGCCGCGGGGGGTGGGGCCCCGGTGGCGGGAGGGGCGGGGCCGGCAGCCAGGAGGGCGGGGCCAAGGGTGATGCCAGTGGAGGGGGCCGGGCTAACCAGCACAGGGGCGTGGCCAGCGGGCGGTGGGGCGTGGCCGGCGGGCTGGGGGGCGTGGCCAGGCGGCGGGGGGGCGTGGCCGAGGGGCAGCACCCCCAGGGGGGGCCCCGCCCCCGGGCGGGGGGTGTTGAGCAGCAGCACCGCCCGGCTCTCGGCCTTCGGGATTGGCTGCAGCATCCTGGAGGGGGCGGGGACGGGGGGGAAGGGGGGAGTGTCACACCCCCAGCCCCACCCCCAAGCGCCCCACACCCCCACCACCCCCGCCACGGTGATGTCCCCGAGGGTCCCACCACCACCTCACCGCCCCCCTGGTGCCCACAGTGTCCCCAAGGCCATCCCAAGTGTCCAGAAGCCCACCCACAGTGTCCCCAAGGGTCCCACCCCCATCTCATTGACCCCACGGTGTCCTCAAGGCCATCCCGAGTGTCCCCAAAGGCGCCCATGGTGTCCCCAAGGGCTCCCACCCCCATCTCATTGACCCCACGGTGTCCTCAAGGCCATCCCAAGTGTCCCCAAAGGCGCCCATGGTGTCCCCAAGGGCTCCCACCCCCATCTCATTGACCCCACGGTGTCCTCAAGGCCGTCCCAAGTGTCCCCAAAGGCGCCCATGGTGTCCCCAAGGGCTCCCTGCCACGCCCAAGGAGCTCTACCACCATCTCATTAATCCCCCGGTGCCCCTGATGTCCCCAAGGCCACCCGTGGTCTCCCCAAGGGTCCTACCAGCACCCCAGTGACCCCAAGGCAACCATAGCGTCCCCAAGGCCATCCCAGTGTCCCCAAGACCCCTGGTGTCCCCAAGGGCCCCGCCACCACCTCAGTGCCCCCAAGCCGCCCCCAGCGTCCCCAAGGCCACCCCAGTGTCCCCCTCACCGGTTGACTTTCATGCGGACGGGCTTGGGGCGCGGGGGGGGGTCAGGGGCGGCGGCGACGTCCTCGACCAGGCGACGCGTCACCCGCCAGCGGGGCAGGAAGGTGTCGGCGGCGTAGCGGGACACCCGGCCCTCCAGGGTCACCAGGTCAAACAGCCCCATGTCCACGTGCTGGGGACAACGACAGGGTGGCCCGTGTCACCTCAGACCATCCCCACGTCACCTGTGTCCCCCGTAAGCCGGGCGCCACGAGCCATGTGGCTGGTGTGTCCCCATGGCCTCAGCATTGCCAGAACTGTCACCAGCGAGACACGGGGCCACGCTGGGGACCCTGGGTGGTGGTGACAACGACACGGTGGCCTGTGACACCAGGGGCCACACCTCCATCTAGCCTGTGGTCCCATAACTTTGGCCAAGAAGACCTTAAGCCACCTGGCTGCTGTGTCCTCATGGCCTCTATGTCCCCACAAGTGCCACCACAGATCTTGCTGGTGTCCCCAGGTGCCAGCACACCCTGTGTCACCTTGGGCCACCCCCCTATCTCACCCGGGTCCCCAGAACCCTGCTCAAGAAGACCTTGAACCCTGCACCTGGTGCACCTGAGGTCCTGTGTGTCCCCAGAAGTGCCACCACCACCACAAAGACACAGGACCATGCTAGTGACCCCAAGTGCTGGTGACAACGACAGGATGGCCTGTGCCACCTCAGGCTACCTCTAAATGTCATCGCTGTCCCCATTACCCTGACCAAGAAGACTTCGAACCCTTCACACGATGCTTCCCGTGTCCTCTACCTCCCCAGAAGTGCCACCACAGGGCCACCTTAGTGCCTCTACCTCCCCCAGAACTGCCACCACAAGTCACGATGGTGACCCCAGTTACGGTGACAACGACGTGGTGGCCTAGGACACCTGGGGCCACTCCTCCATCTCGCCCATATCTCCATAACCTTGGTCAAGAAGACCTTGAGCCCTTCACCTGATGCTTCCTGTGTCCTCTACCTCCCCAGAAGTGCCACCACAAGGCCACCCTAGCGCCCCTGGGTGCCGGCGACACCACCAGGGCACCCAACGCCACCCCTCAAACCACCTCCTGTTGCCCCCCAACCTCCTCCCCAGATCAATCCCCTTGGCGTGCCATCCCCCACCCTGTCCCCCCAGCATTGTCACCTTGAAGGGGTCGGGGTCGAGGGCGCGGAGGACGAGGGAGGCGGTGACGAAGCAGATGCCCTCAGTGATGAAGGGCGAGTGGACGGGCCGGGGCTCGAAGAGGTCGGGGTGGTTGCACACCTTGCGCAGCTGCATCAGCACGTTGATGACGCTCATGAAGTGACCGCTGGCCAAAGTGGCCTTGGTGCTGCCGAGAGGGAGGACAAAGGGGGCAGGTGAGGCGGGGGGGGGGTGGGGGGGTGCGAGGTGACACGTGGGGGACACCGGTGGGGACGCGCCGCCCACCTGGCTTGGCCCATGAAGTCGTCATAGAGGTAGCGCTGGCGCTTGGAGAGGCGGCACTTGAGGACGTGCTCGTACTTCTTGGGCATCTGCTTCTCCACGTCCACCTTCAGCCGCCGCAGGAGGAAGGGGCGGAGCACCTGGGGGAGCAGCCAGTCAGCTGCCGCCTTGTTGGGGGGTTCCACCCAACAAAATAGGGGTGACCCCCCCCCCCCAAAATAAGGCGGGGTGGGAGGAGGAACCCGGGCAGGGTGGGGAATGGGGTAACGGTCAGCCCCACCGTGGAGCTGGGGGGAGGTGACAAAAGGGGGTACTGCCGGCCGGCTGTGCCCCGAAACAGGGGGGGCGCCCCCAAAGTGGGGGTCACCCCCACCCAGCTGCGCCCCAAAATGGGGGTCACCTAAAAACGGGGCTCACTCCCACTGAGCTGTGCTTGGCAACGGGAGTCACCTAAAAACGGGGGTCACCCCCACCGAGCTGTGCTCGGAAACGGGGGTCACCTAAAAACAGGGGTCACCCCCACCCGGCGGTGCCCCGAAACTGGGGTCACCCCCATCCAGCTGCACCCTAAGACTGGGCGGTCACCCCCCCCCCCCCGGGTACACGCCAAACCAGGGACCACCTTCCCCAACCTCTGCCCCAAAGCGGGTCCCAGCCCCCCCGAATGGGGCCTCAACCCCCTCCCTGGCCCCCGCCCCCAAATTTTTGGGGTGCCCCCCTCCCCCACCTTGTGGAGGCGCTTGACGAGGCTCTCGTTGTACTCCTGGCTGCCCTCGATCATGCCGGTGAGGGGGTTGGAGAACCATTCCTTGAACTCCCGGTGGGACTGGAAGACGCGGGGCATCAGGAAGTGCATGAGGGACCACAGCTCCATCAGGCTGTTCTGCAGCGGCGTCCCCGTCAGCAGCAGCCGCCGCTGGCTGCGGGGGGAGGCGACGACGCCCGGTCAGCACCCATGGGTGCCTCCCGGGGAGGGCAAAGAGAGCACCCACGGGGGTCCCCATGCACCTACGGGTACCCCCAGGCAGCTACAAAGCCCCCCCTCCCCTTCCCAGGGTGCTACAGGTGCCCCCCAGGCGGATACAAGGCACCCACGGGTGCTCCTGGGGGGCTGCAGAGCCCCCATGGGCAGCTACAAGGCACCCACAGGGCACCCGTGGGCGCCCCCCCAGGACCTGTTGAAGTTGAGGAGCGACTGCCACCGCTGGGACTTGAAGTTCTTGATGTTCTGGGCCTCGTCCAGGATCAGGTACTTCCAGTTCTTCCGGCGGAAAGCCTGGTGGTCCTGCAGGACCAGCTTGTAGGAGGTGATGCACACGTGGAAGGCGTTGGGTTTGGTCCAGCCCTGGGTGGGGGGCACCCATGAGGGTCAGGGGTGGGGGTGGGGGGGAGGTCAGGGGACCCCCCCATCCCACCCCGTGGGGGTTGGGGTTCACCTGCCGCTTCAGCCGGCGCTCCTTCTGCGCCCCGTAGTAGGTGAGGATCTTGAAACTGGGGCACCAGCGCTTCAGCTCCATCTCCCAGTTGAGCATCACGCTGGTGGGCACAATGATGAGGTGGGGGCCCCAGCTGCCTGCGGGGAGCGGGGGGTGGCGTCAGGAGAAGGGGTGGGGGGCACCCACGGGTGCTGGGGGAGCCCGTGGGGATGTACAGATGCTACAAAGAGCCCACAGCACCCATGGGTGATGAGAGAGCCCATGAAGACCTACTGATCCTACAAGCAGCCTACAGCACCCATGGGTGCTCAGGGAGACCATGAAGACCTACAGACCCCATAAGGAGCCCCCAGCACCCATGGGTGCTCAGGGAGACCATGGGGACCTACAAACCCTATCAGCAGCCTACAGAACCCATGGGTGCTCGGGGAACACATGAGAATCTACAGACCCTACAAAGACCCCGCAGCACCTAAAGGTGCCCAACGAGAACGTAGACGGGGCAATAACGTCCCCACAAACAGCCTACAAGACCCCAGAACAATCTAGATGAGTTCTAAAGACCCTACAACAACCCCACAGCACCTGAGGGTGCTCAGATGGGCCCCAGAGACCCTATAAAGCCCCCACAGCACCCAAAGGTGCCCAAGGAGAACCTAGATGGGCCTTAAAGACCCCACAAACACCCCACAGCACCCAAGGGGACCGAAGGACAACCAAGATGGGCCCTAAAGACCCTACAAACACCTCACGGCAGCCAAAGTTGCTCAGTTGGGCCTTAGAGACCCTACAAAACCCCCAGAGCACCCAAAGGTACCCAAGGACAACGAAGATGGGCCCTACAAAGACCCCACAGCACCCAAAGGTACCCAAGAAGAACCTAGATGAGCTCTAAAGGTACCACAAACACCCCGGAGCACCCAAGGGTCCCCAAGGACAACCTACATGAGCCCTACAAAGCCCCCACAGCACTCAAAGGTGCCCAAGCAGCTCCCACCCAAGACGCCCACCACCTCCCAAGGCCCGGCAGAGACCAGGGACCTCCCAAGGCGGGTGGGTGAAGGGCACCCCTCACCCTTCTCGCAGGCGAGGTGGGCCAGAAGGGAGATGGTCTGGATGGTCTTGCCCAACCCCATCTCGTCGGCCAAGATTCCGTTGAGTTTCTTCTCGTACATGGTGACCAACCAGTCCAGCCCGATGTGCTGGTACTCCCGGAGGGTGCCCCGGAGCAGGTGGGGGATGGGCGTCTTCACCTGGAGGTGGTGGTGGGGGGGTGTGTCAGAGGTGGGTGACCCCCTTCCCACAGCACCCATAGGTGCTGGCTGGGCCGGGGGAGGGGTTACCTGGGTGGTGGCCAAGGTGTAGCCCTTGGGTTGGAGGCTCTCGGCGGCGGCAGCGATGTCGGTGATCTCCTTCTTGGGGGTGGGGGTGGTGGAGGGAGGCTGGGGGGCTGCGGGCGGGGGCCCCCCTCGGTGCTCTTGGGTGCCTGGGGGCGGGGAAGGGTCCTCGGTGGCGGGAGCACCTGCTTCAGTCTCCTCCTGCTCCTCTTCCTCCTCCTCTTCCTCCTCTTCTTCTTCCTCCTCTTCCTCTTCTTCATCTTCCTCCTCTTCCTCCTCATCCTCGTCCTCCTCCTCCTCCTCCTCGTCATCGCTCTCGGCCACCGGCGAGTCTGGGGGGGTGGGGGTGGAACATGGGTGCTGGGAGCGGGGCTGCAGCACCCATGGGTGGCTCTATGGTACCCAGGGGTGGTCTCTAGGACCCAGGACTAAGCCCATGGCACTGGGTGAGGGTCTCTAGGACCCAGAGGTGACCCTACAGCACCTGGGTGGGGGTCCCTAGGACCCAGGGGTGGCCCCTTATGACACCCAGGCGTGGCCCAATGGCATTGGGTGGGGGTCCCTAGGACCTGGGGGTGGCCCTTTTGACACCCAGGCGTGGCCCAATGGCATTGGGTGGGGGTCCCTAGGACCTGGGGGTGGCCCTTTTGACACCCAGGCGTGGCCCAATGGCATTGGGTGGGGGTCCCTAGGACCCGGGGGTGGCCCTATAGCACTTGGGTGGGGAGGTCTCCAGGACTGAGGAGGTCCCTATTGGCCCCCAGGGGTGACCCTATGGCATTGGGTGGGTGTCTCTAGGACCCAGGGGTGACCCTACGGCACCAAGGGGGCCCTATAGCACCCATGGGGGTCATCCCGCCCCCCCCCCAGCACCCCGGGGTGTCCCTACCCGAGCGGGTGCTGCTGGCGCCGGGGGGGGGAGTCGCAGTCGGAGTCGGCGAAGGCACCGGCGTACTGCTGCAGCAGCTCCTCCATCGGCAGCGCCCCTGCGGACACGCACACGCCTCAGCACGCCTCGACACGCGTGGGGCACGGGCAGGGCGGGGGGCACCCTGGGTGGGGGTCTCTAGGACCCAGGGCACCCCTGCCCTCACACACATGTGGCCGCGTGTCCTGGCACACACGTGTCCTCGCACACTGCGTCTATAGCCTCATGCACACGGGTGTCCCCCTGTCCTCGTACACGTTGTGCCCCTGCACACGCGTGTCCTCATGTTCTGACACACATCCCCATGTCCCGGGACACACCTGTCCCCACGTCCCTGTACACACACATCCCCGTGTCCCTGCACACACACATCCCCATGTCCCCGCACACACGTTCCCTGGCCACACACGTTCCTGCACACACGTGTCCCCGTGTCCCCGCACACACATGCCTCTGCACACACGTCCCTACGCCCCTGCACACATTTCCGTATCCGCATGTGTCGCCGTCCATATGTGTCTCCATGTTCCCGCACACGCGTAAACCCTTTGTCCACACACATCCCCGCGCGTGTTCCCGTGTCCCCGCACACACACATCCCCCAAGTCCACACGCGTGTGCCCCATGTCCCCGCACTCACGTGTGCCCCATGTCCCCGCACTCACGTGTCCCTGCGTGCCCCTACACGTGTCCCTGCGCAGGCACATCCCTGTGTCTCCCCACACACGTGTCCCCTCACACACATCCGTGTCCCCTGCACACACGTGTGCCCCCGCCCCCCCCCCCCATCCCTGGCACGTGCATGTCCCCACGTCCCCCCCCCGCACGTGTCCCCCTGTGTCCCTGCACACGTGTCCTTGTAATTCACCCCCCCATCCCTCCCCATGTCCCCCCTGCCAGGCGTGTCCCTGCACACGCGTGTGCCTGTGCCCTGTGGGTCTGTGTGGGTGCTGGGGGGTACCCGTGGGTGTGGGAGGGCACCTGTGGGTGCTGAGGGGGCACCCGCGGGTTCTGGTGGGGGGCTCCCACGGGGGTGGGAGGGGCACCCACGGAGAGGTGGGGGAGCACCCATTGGGACTGGGGGACACCCATGGGTTCTGGTGGGAGGGGCTCCCATGGGGGTGAGGGGGCACCCATGGGTGCTGGGGACCCACAGAGGTGTGGTGGGCACCCACAGGTGCTGGTGGGGACCCATCAGTGCTGGGGGGCTCCCATGGCGGAGGGTGGGTGGACGGGGACTCGTGCGCTGGGGGGCACCCATGGGGTGGGGGGGGGGCTCCCATGGGTGCTGGGGGGGACACAGACGGGGGCACCCATGGGTGCTGTCCCTACCCTCGCGGGCCAGGTCGTCCAGCTCCTGCTTGTGGTCGACGTCACCCTCCAGCCGCTCCTGTGCCGCGATCGTCTCCTCCTCGTCCTCACCTGTGCAGGGACATCGGCCCAGGGTGGGGGGGACATCAGCCCCGGGGGGTGACATCGGCGCCAGGGGGGGGGGTGGGGGGGGTGGTGTGACAGGATCCCCAAGTTGGGGGGGTGACAGCCCTGGGGGGGACCCAGCCCAGGGGATGCAGCAGAGCTGGGGGGGGTGACAGTAGCCCCAGGAGGGGTGACAGACCCCGAGGACAGGGGACAGAGCCCCTCAACTGGGTGACAGACCCCAAGGACGGGTGACAGAGCCCCTCAACTGGGTGACAGACCCCAAGGATGGGTGACAGAGCCCCTCAGCTGGGTGACAGACCCCAAGGATGGGTGACAGAGCCCCTCAGCTGGGTGACAGACCCCGAGGACAGGGGACAGAGCCCCTCAACTGGGTGACAGACCCCGAGGACGGGTGACGGAGCCCCTCAGCTGGGTGACAGACCCCAAGGACGGGTGACGGAGCCCCTCAACTGGGTGACAGACCCTTGCTGATGGAGGACAGAGCCCAAAGACAGGTGACAGAGCCCCAGAAATGGGTGACAGAGCCCAAGGAAGGGTGCCAGAGACCCTCAAGTGGGTGACAGAGCCCTTCAATTGGGTGACAGACCCCAAAGACGGGTGACACAGACCTGCAAATGGGTAACAGACCCCTCAATTGGGTGACAGACCCCCAGGACGGGTGACAGAGCCCCACGATTGGGTGACAGAGCCCCACGACTGGGTGCCCCCCACCCCGTCCTCACCTTCCTCCTCAGCCGCGAACTCCTCGTCCTCCTCACGGGGCTCCCAGGGCCGCTTGTTCCTCCGCAGCAGCGCCTGGGGGCGATGGCGGAGAGGGGGGGTGACAAAGGGGTGACAAAGGGGTGACAGGGGCGTCCCCGAGGTGGGGGACGGGGTGGGGGGTACCTGGGGGGGCAGGGAGCCCAGCAGCTCCTCCAAGGGTACCTCCCCCTCCCGGCGGCGCCCCTCGGGGGAGGGACCCTCGGTGACATCCTCATCCGGTGGCTCCGTGTCCCCATCTGCAGGGGGGCGGGGGGGGGGAGGGAGAGGGGGGGTCGGCACCCATGGGTGGCCCTGGGAGCTCCTTGTCCCCTCCCCAGCACCCATGGGTGGCCCCATCCCCTTTTTCCCTGTCCCCATTGACGGACCACATCCCCTCTGTCCCCTCCCCAGCCCCCCTGGGTGCCCCGTGTCCCCTCCTGTGTCCCCAAGTGTCCCCAGCCCCCCTGGTGCCCCATGTCCCCGGAGTGTCCCCAGCCCCCCTGGGTTCCCCGTGCCCCCTCCTGTGTCCCCACGTCCCTGTGTGTCCCCAGCACCCCTGGGTGCCCCGAATCCTTTCCTGTGTCCCCATATCTCCAAGTGTCCCCTCCTGTGTCCCCATGTGCCCCAGTGCCCCCAACCCCCCTGGGTGCCCCTGCGTCCCCAAATGCCCTCACCCCTCTCCCCAGTGTCCCCAGCCCCCCTGGGTGCCCCGAGTCCCTTCCCGTGTCCCCATGTCCCCAAGTGTCCCCAACCCCCCTGGGTGCCCCTATGTCCCCTCCTGTGTCCCCGTGTCCCCAGCCCCCCTGGGTGCTCCAATCCCCCCCTGGGTCCCCATGTCCCCAACCCCCTTGCGTGCCCCATGTCCCTCCCTGCACCCCCACCTCCCCAGGTGTCCCCCCTGACTCGGGGTGCTCCTGCGTCCCCGGGCTGTCCCTGTCCCCCGTCCCCGCGGCGGTGGCCCCACCTTGGGGGGCGAGGTGGCGGTGGGGGTTGGGGGGGCCGCGGCGGGGGGCGTTGAGGCTGCGGCTCAGGAGGTCCGAGTACTTCTCGGTCTGGCCCACGATGAAGTCCAGCTGCAGGTCCAGGGCCTTCTTCCGCTTCTCCTCCAGCCGGGACTGCTGCTTGAACTGCACCACCTGGGCCAGCACCCACCAATCAGCACCCAACGGCCACCATGGGTCACCAACTGCCAGCCCAGGTCACCCAATGGCCATCATGGGTCAACAATGGTCACCCGATGGCCACTACGGGTCAGGAACATCCACCCAAGATCACCCAATGGCTGTCACAAGTCAACAATGATGACCCAACGGCCATCACAGGTCAACAATGGTCACCCAATGGCCACCACAGGTCAGCAACGGACACCCAAGGTCACCCAACGGCCATCACGGGTCAACAATGGTCACCCAATGGCCACCACGGATCAGGAACGGCCACCCAAGGTCACCCAACAGCCATCATGGGTCAGCAACGGTCACCCAGTGGCCACCATGGGTCAAAAACGGCCACCCAAGGTCACCCAATAGCCATCATGGGTCAGCAATAGTCACCCAACAGCCATCGCGGGTCAGCAATGGTCACCCAACATCACCCAATGGCCACCATGGGTCAGCAACGGCCACCCAAGGTCACCCAATGGCCATCACAGGTCAGCAATGGCCACCCAAGGTCACCCAACAGCCATCACGTGTCAACAACAGCCATCTAATGTCATCCAATGGCCACCACAGATCAACCAACAGCCACCATGGATCCGCAACGGCCACCCAATGACAACCATGAGCCATTAACAGCCATGCAATGTCATGCAACGACCACCATGGGTCACCAATGTCCACCCAAAGGCCACCAAGGGTCAGCAACGGCCACACAACGTCATGCAGCGGCCACCACCGGTCACAAGGAACAACCCAATGACCACCATGGGCCAGTAACAGCCATCCAACATCATGCAACAACCACCACAGGTCACCAGCAGCCAGCCCAGGTCACCCATCGGCCACCATGGATCGTTAAAGCCATCCAAGGTCATCCAATGGCCACCATGGGTCAGCAATGGCCAGCCAAGGTCATCCAACTGCCACCCAATGACCACCATGGGTCATTAACAGCCATCCCATGTCATCCAATGACCACCGTAGGTCACCAACAGCTACCCAATGGCTACCACGGGTCACCAATGGCCACCCAATAGCCATCACGGGTCACCAACAGCCACCCAAGGTCCCCCAATGGCTATCATGTGACATTACCAGCCATTCAATGTTACCCTACGGCCACCATGGGTCGGCAACGGCCACCCAAGGTCACCCAATGGCCACCATGGGTCATTATCAGCCATCCCATGTCATCCAACGGCCACCACGTGTCACCATCAGCCAACCAATGGCCACCACAGGTCACCAACAGCCACACAATGGCCACGATGGGTCAGCAATGGCCACCCAATGTCACCCAATGACCACCACGGGTCATTAACGGCCATCCACTGTCATCCACTGGCCACCACGGGTCACCAACGGCCACCAAGATCACCCGATGGCCATCATGAGTCATTAACAAACATCCAACGTCATTCAATGGTCACCATGGGTCACCAATGGCCACCCAAAGTCAGCAGAAGCCACCATGCGTAAGCAATGACCACCCAAACTCACTTGATGGCCACCACAGGTCAGCAATGCCCACCCAATGTCACCTGATGGCCATCATGTGTCATTAACAGCCATCCAATGTCATCCAGTGGCCATCACAGGTCAGCAATGGCCACCTAAGGTCGTCTGATGACCCCCATGGATCACCAATGGCCACCAAGGTTGGCCAAGAACCACCCAATGCCACTCAGTGGCCACCCAACAGCCACCATGGGCAACCACCAGCCACCCAACGGCCACCAAGGGTGGCCAAGAACCATCCAACGCCACTCAATGGCCACCCAACAGCCACCCAGTGGCCACCAAAGCCAACCAATGGGCCACCACCAGCCACTGTAGGTAACCACTGGCCACCATGGAGCCTGACAGCCACCCACGAGCCAGCACAATGGACCAATGGCCACCCAATCGCCACCAAGGGCACCCACTGGCCACCTGCTGACCACCGTGGGCACCCACTGGCCAACCACCCACCAACCACTATGGGCGCCCAGTAGCCACATGCTGCAACACTAGAACATCAGAACAAAGTGGCTACAAAAAGTGATGGTAGACACCCGAGACAACTTGGTAGCCCAGTGAGGTTTGGAAACGTGCTGCTGAGCACTCTTGGGTCTCCTGGGGGTAATGGCCACCCAAAGAAATTTGGTAGCCCAGATGTAGTGCTGGGCCCCCTTGGGTGCCCCAGGAGTTAGTGGCCACCCAGCGAGGGCTGATAGCCCAGTGAATGACCAGGCTGGAAGGGAACTGGGGGTGGGGACACCCAATGGGTGGTAGCCACCCAGGTGTTTTGGTAATCCAGCGGTGGTAGGTTTATGGGGTGCCAAGCACCTTTGTGTGGTAGCCATTCAAGAGGACTGATAGGCCAGAGCGATGAGTACATGGTGCTCTGCACCCATGGCTGCCCCAGGAGATTGGCGGCCACCTGAAATAATTTGGTAGCCCCCTGAGATAATTTGGTAGCCCAGTGGCAATCATGCTGGGAAAAAATTACGCGCTAAACATCTCTGGGTGTTCCAGAGTGTGGTGGCCACACAGACTAATTTGGTAGTCAGCAACGTGGTGCTGGGTACCACATTGGGTACCCACCATGGGTACCCTGGAGCTGGTGGCCACCCAGGAGCTGTTGGTAGCCCAGGGGTGGCCAGGCTGAAAAGCACCAGAGCGTTAAGAACCTTTGGGTGCCTCACAGCTTGGTAGCCACCTAGAAGCCTTAGTGGCCACTCAGAAACGTTGGTAACCCATGGGTGACCACAGACATGCTGCCAAGCACCCATGGGTGCCCTGGAACTAATGGCCACCCAGGAGCTGTTGGTAGCCCAGAGGTGGCCAGGCTGAAAAGCGCCAGAGTACGAAGAACTTCTGGGTGCCCCCGAGCTTGGTGGCCACCTAAAAGCCTTGGTGGCCCATGGGCGGCCACAGACATGCTGGGTCTGTGGAGTGCTCTGGAGACCAAATGAACTCTAATTGCCAATACGCTAGCCACATCTGACAGCCCCAAAATTTGGTAGCCACGAAGAAGACCTAAGTAGCCACTCAAGAACACTGGTGCTCTACAAGTAGCTAAATAAGTCCTGCTAAACGCTTAAGAGTGCTCCGTGGGTGGTGGCCACCCAGTTCCTCCCCATCCAAAGCACAACATGCAAAAACCCTGGTGAGACCCAAAGGCCGTGAGAAGCCACCCATGGGTGGGCATCACCGGGGGGGAGGTGGGGGGAGGGGGGTGGTCCTCACCTTCTCCACGTTGCTCCAGAACTGCTTGACCTCCTTGGCGATGGCGGCGGCCACCCGGCGCAGCTTGGCCTGTTCCTCCCGCTTGGCCCGTTCCTCCTTCTGCCGCTGCTCCTCGTGGTGACGCATCACCATCCGCACCACCTGGGGGGAAGGGGGACACCCGTGGGTGGGGGGGACACCCATGGGTGGGGGTGGCACCCACCAGGAGGGACCTCCAAGCGCCCAAGATGAGAAAGGGGCTGCTGTAGGGCTGAGCCTCCTCCAAACCCCCCTGAGATGCCACCAGAGCTTCTCCAGGAGCTTGAGTCTCCCCTAAAACTCCTCCAAACCCCCCTGAGATGCCACCAGAGATTCTCTGGGTGGTTGAACCTTCTCTAAAGCTCCTCCAAACCCTTCTGACATGCCATCAGAGATTCTCCAAAGAGTCGGACCTCAACCAAAGTTCCTCCAAACGCCTCTGAGATGCCACCAGAACTTCTCTGGGGGGGTTGAACCTTCTCTAAAGCTTCTCCAAACCCCTGCGAGATGCCATCAGAGATTCTCAAGGGGGTTAACCTTCCCTAAAGTTCTTACGAAGCCCTCTGAGATGCCACCAGAGCTTCTCCAGGGGGTTGAACCTCCTTCAAACTCCTCCGAGATGCCACCAGAGGCTCTCCAGCGGCTCCTACTGGGTTCAGCCTCCCCCATTGGCTGAAAAGTGGGTGGGGCCCCCTACCTTGCGGGCCACGCCCCTCTTCCAACGCCGTTCCTGGGCGAAGTCGGCAGCCAACCACTGCATCTCCTCGCAGAGATAGTCCCAGTGGACCTTGGGTCGGGCCGGTTCCGGGACTTTGGGCAACCGTCGTAAGGACCAGAAACCTTCACGCTTCATCTCTGCCACCCGGTGCTCCACCTCCGCCTCCTGGGGGAGAGAGGGGGGCACAGCAGGGGGTCAACCACACCCCAAACCCCCCCCAAAATCCCTATGCGGCAGCAGAGATTCTCCAAGGGCTGATATAGGGTTGGGTCAGGTCAAATCACCCCCAAAAATCGCCTTCAATTGTCCCAAAAAATAGGTCTAGAAAAACACTGAAATTCTGCAGCGGGTTCTATAGGGCTGAGCCACCCTCCAAGTGCCCCCCAGATGACACGCGGGACTTTCCAGTGCCAGCTATGGGGCTGAGCCCCCCAAGTGCTCCCCAAGCCCCCCCTAGATGACACACGAGACTCTCCAGCGCCAGCTATGGGGCTGAGCCCCCCAGGTGCCGCCCAATCCCCCCCCCCATGACACTCGAGACTCTCCAGTGGCTAGTATAGCGCTGAGCCACCCGCAAGTGCCCTCCGAACCCCCACAGATGACACCCGACACTCTCCAGCACCAGTTATGGGGCTGAGCCCCCCCAAGTGCCCCCCAATTCCGTCCCCCCCCCTCCACTGCTGGAGGAAGACTCTGGGCCTAGAAGCCAAAACGTGTGGGGGGGTCGGTGCTTACGTGCTTAGCCTGCTCGGCGATCTCGGCGTGGGTCTTGTCCCAGAGGCTGGGGGGCTCCGGGGGGCCGGGGGGGCCATCAGGGCGGGGGGGGGCCGGTGAGGAGGCGGGGGGCGAGACGCTGCCGGGGGAGCCCGAGGAGGCGGGGGACACCGGGTTGCTGCCCGTCATTCTGGCCGGGGGGAGCTGGGGGGGCGGACAATGACACAGGACCAGGGGGTCAGGTTTTGGGGGGAGGTGGGGCTGGGGGGTAAATCTTGGGGGGGGGAAGGGGTGGAAACAGGGCTCGGGAATGAGGTTTGGGGGGGGGAGACATGGGGGGGGAGTCTGGTGGGGGACTATAATGGGGTGGGGGAGCAAGAGGAGTTTGGGGGGGTCTATGGGGGAATCTGGGGGGACTATGAGGAGTTGGGGGGGTCTTGGGGGTCTATAAGGGGACGTGCGTGGATTTAGGGGGGGTCATAGGGAGAATTTGGGGGGGCCTATGGGTAGTTGGGGGGCACAGAAGAGGTGGGGGGTTCTATAGGGAGTCGGGGCGTTACAGGCGGCAGGGGAGTCTGGGGGGTTTTTGGGGGGGTCTGTGGGGAATTGGGGGGGTCTATGGGGGGTATAAAAGAGCTGGGGGGGGCTGTAAGGGGGTGGGAGGTGGGTTTGGGGTGGGTCACTTGGGGGGGAAGTCACTTGGGGGGCAGAGATCACTTTGGGGGGGGATCACTTTGGGGGCAGAGCCCCCTCCCAGACGGGTCTGTGGGGGGTGTTGGGTGCTCCCTCCCCGCCCCCCCCCCCCCCCTCACCTGGGGGTGCAGCGGCGGGTGGGGGCGAGGTGGGGGGGCCCCGGGGCCCCCCGCCTGCCCCAGGGCATGCTGGGAAGGGGGGGCCTCATCCTGGTCCAGCTCCTGGGCCCCTGGGCGGCCCAGCCTGCGCTCTGGGGGGGGCGGAATAAGGGGTCAGGGTGAGGGGGGACACCCATGGGTGCTGCCCCCCCCCCCACCCCCAGCACCCATGGGTGCTGCCGCCCCACCTGTGTGCGCGGGGCCCTCCTCCTCCTCCTCACACTCCACTTCCACGGTGTCGGTGGTGCGGGGGGGGCCGCTCCTGGCGGGGGGGGGGGGACACGACACACAGAGAGAGGGGAACAGTGGGTGACCCCCACCCATGGGTGCTGACACCCCCAGGGGTGCTGACCCCCCCCATATTGACACCCCCCTGTGGGTGCTGCTCCCCCCTCAGTGGGTGCTAAGCCCCCCAAACAGGTGCTGAGCCCCCCCAAAATGGGTGCAACCCTCCCAAATGGGTGCTGACCCCCCAAAATAGGTGCTCACACCCCCTCAATGGGTGCCACCCCCCCAATGGGTGCTGACCCCTCCCAAACAGGTGCTCACACCCCCTCAAATGGGTGCTGCCCCCCCCCCCCATGGTGACACCCCCCCTCCCCCCCGCCTGACCCCAGGCACCCTCTGAACTTTGACCTGCACTGGGGGGGGGGTGTGTGTGACCCACTTGGGGGTCCCCTGTGCCACAGCAACACCCATGGGGTGCCCCACATCGGAGTCCCTACAGGTGCCCCACAGAAAGGTCCCCTGCCCCATAGCGGGGTCCCCAAGCCCCACATGGAGATCCCCTGCCCCACAGCGGGACCCTCAGGGTGTCCCACACCGGGGTCCCCAGGCCCCATGAGGGGGCCCCCTGCCCCACAGCAACAGCCGGGGGGTGCCCCACGTGTAAGTCCCTCTGGCTGCCCCACATGAGGGTCCATCGCCCCACACACACGTCCTCTGCCCCACAGAGGGAGCCCCTGCCTGCCCCGCATGGGGGTCCCCTGCCCCACATATTGGACCTCAAGCCCCACAGAGAGGGCCCTCAGGCTGCCCCACACGGAGGCCCCTCGCCCCCCACCAGGCCCCAGTTGGGGGCCCCCCCAGCCCCACGGGCGATCCCTGCCCCACACTTTGGACCCCGAGGCCCGCAGAGGGAGCCTTTGGCCGCCGGACACCGGGGTCCCCCGCCCCACATCTTGGACCCTCAGCCCCACAGAAAGGCCCTCAGCCTGCCCCACACCCGGCCCCCTTGCCCCACTTGGGGGCCCCCCAGGCCCCACGAAGGTCCACTGCCCCACATCTCGGACCCTCAGCCCCACAGAGGGACCCTCTGCCTGCCCCACACGCGGCCCCACTTGGGTGCCCCACGGGGGTCGCCTGCCCCACACCGGGGTCCCCTCCCCCCTTTCCCGCCCTTTCCCTCGGAGGGGGAGGGGGGGGGTCCCCGCTCTCCCCGTTACCGATCGCTCGCGGCCTCACCTCACGGGAGGGGGAGGGGGGGGGGAGGGGGGAGGCGCCTCCCGCTCCGCCTCAGCCCCGCCGCTCCGCCGCCATCCGCCGCCGCAAAATGGCCGCCCCCAATCTCCCTCCCCCCCACCCCAAAGCCGCCCCCCGGCCCGGTGCCCCCCCGCCCCCCCCCCCCAGCCCCGGGGCTCACGGGAAATGGAGTCCGAAGCCACCGGGCCAGCGGCAAAATGGCGGCGGCCGCCGCCGCGCGCGCGCTGCCGGCCGACTGTGGGGGGGGGGGAGGGGGGGAGGAAGGGGCGGGGAAGGAGGGGGGAGGCGTGGCCTTCGAGATCTCGCGAGAACCCGGCGCGGCGGCAACGGGGATCTCGCGAGATTTCATCCCCCCTCCCCCCCCTCCCGCGCGCTCAGAGCGAGGCGGGTCTCGCGAGAGGGGAGAAGATGGCGGCGGGCGGCGCGTGGCGCGCGGGCCCCGCCCCTCGGAGGGTAGGGGGCGTGGCCAGAGAAGGGGAAGGGGCGGGGCGAGGGGGAAGTTCCGCCCACCCCGTGGCGGCGTGACGTCGGCGCGCTGCGAGTGACGTCAGGGCGCGGGCACGTGGCGGGGGGGGAAGGGCGGCCATGTTGGGTGAGCGCAGGGGATGATGGGAGGGCGGCCATGGGGGCCCCCACAGCCCCCCCGAGTCCCCCACAGCCCCCCGCGTCCCCCCCCCCCCAACGTCACACCACTCCGGGGGCAGTTTTGACCTGTTTTTTTATCTAAAAGGAGCAGAAACGGCGTCAAAAAAAAAAAAAACAAACAAAAAAAATCCCTGTTTTCACCCCAACAACGCGCGCGGGCGGGGGAGGGGCCGCCCCCGGACAGGGGTGGGGGGTTGGGGGGTGTCACAGGGGGGTCCCAGACGTCACGGAGTGTCCCCAAGGGTCACGGGGTGGCCCCAAGGGAGGGTGACCCGGGGAGACAGGAGAGGACAAGGCCACTTTGGGGGGGGGGGGGTTGGCTGCCGGTGACCCCATGGGACACGGGTGACACCGTGGCGGCCCAGGAGGGGACAAGGGACACGGTGACGTCCCCAAGCCTCCCCAGATGCCACCACCGGCGGTCACCTCGAAGGGGACACCCCATGTCTCCTAGAGACACGGTGGCCCTCGGGCGGCTCTCGGCGAGGCCGGGGGACGTGGGTGACACCGTGGTGGCCCAGGGACACGGTGACGTCCCCAAGCCTCCCCCAGATGCCACCGCCATGGCCATTGTGAAGGGGACACCCCACGTCTCCCACGGATCCGGTGGCCCTGGGGGACCCCGGGTGGCTCCAAGTGACCCCAGGGGACCCGGGTGACACCGGGGTGGCCCAGGAGGGGACAAAACCCATGAGAACGTCTCGAAGCCTCCTTAGATGCCACCACCGGTCGGCCACCTCGGAGAGGACACCCCGCATCTCTGGTGGACGGGGTGGCCCCGGGGGACCCCGCGGGTGGCCCCGCAGGACATGGGTGGCCCGTTGGGGACACGGGCGGGGCTGGGGCGGGGGATGATGTCACAGGAAGTAGTCGGCCACCGGCTTCTTGGAGGGGATCCCCCGCGTCTCCTGCGGCGCCGCCTCGAAGATGATGAACTCCTTCTGCAGGTGCTCGTCCAGCTCCAAGATGGCCGCCACGTTCCCGCACCTGCGGGGAGGGGGGGAGGCGTGTGCTTAGCGTGTGCTTAGCGTGTGCGTGGGGACACGCCACCCCCCCCCCCCCAGCAGCAGCAGTTGGTGGCTGACCCCGTGATGGTCATTCGGATTCCCCTCCCCCCCGCCGTGTTCCCCACCCTCCGTTCACCTCGTCACGTGTGCTTAGCGTGTGCTTAGCATGTCCTTAGCGTGTCAGCTCACCTCTACGGCCGCCGTGGGCGACCCCGCGCTGACGACGGTTCCCTCTGAGCGTCATTTGGTGCCCGCCTGTGTCCCGTCCCGTCCCCCCCACCCTGCGTCACACCACAGCTTGACGTGTAATTAGCATGTTCTTAGCGTGTCGAGATCCCCCCACAGCAGCAGCCGTGGCCAAGCCCACCACGGGGACGGCCCCATTCACGCATCACTCACCGCCCGCTGGCGTCCCCCCCACCCCCCCACCTTACCGTGTTATTAGCGTGTCCTTGGCGTGTCCTAGCATGTTGACACCCCACCATCAACCCCAGCCCAACCAGATGCCAACCCTCCCCCCCCACCCAGTGCCGCCAACACCCCCCCGCCCACCCCCCGTTCACCCCCCGCCCCCTCCCCTTAGCGTGTGCTGGGCATGTGCTTAGCGTGTGCGATGGTGATGGTCCCCCCCTCCAACCGTGTTCCCTGCCCCGTGTCACGTCATCGCGTGTCCTTAGCGTGTCCTCCGCACGTCGAGTCTCGCCTGCACAGCCCTCAGCCGCTCGAGCGCCGCTCAGTGCCCCCCCACCCCCACCCCACGGGGCGCCTTCGCGTGTAATTAGCGTGTTCTTTGTGCGCTGGGACCCCACCGTCAACCACAGCCCAAGCGGGCGACCGCTCCCATCCCAACGCCGCCCGCGGCCCCCGCTTCGCCCGTCCCGCTCCTCCCCTCTTTCCGCGGGCACGGCGTGCGCTTGGCGTGCGCTTGGCGTGTGCTTGGCGTGTGCTTGGCGTGTGCTTGGCGTGCGGGCTGACCTGTAGCAGTAGTTGGGGGCCGACCAGACGGTGAGGACGGTCTCGTTGAAGTGCCACTTGTAGCCCTCCATGACGAGCTGATGGGCCCGGCAGATCATGTCGATGTCATTGGAGGCGTTGAACTGGGCCACCACGTCGCTGCCGAAGAGGTAGCCGGCCCCCCGCGGCGACACGCCCCAGCCCGTGGTGTCTGCCACACGCGTGTTACGTGTTACGGTGGGGGGGGAAGGGGGATGTGACTTGCCGTGGGGCTGGGCGGTGACACGGGTGTCACCCTGAGCCGCGGGGGGGGGGATTAGTGGCCAC
>NW_026529891.1:0-32758 GCF_028500815.1 Rissa tridactyla
GGGGCGTGTGGGCAATGGGTGGCCACTGAAGGGCGGGGGGAGGGACGGCGGGGGGGGTCGTAGCCAAGGAAGGGGGCGTGGCCACCCCGGGGAGGGGGCGGGCGGGGTCTTTGGGGGCGTGGCCAGGGGGTCCCAGCCAATGGGTGTCGGCCATCTTGGGTGTCGGCCATCTTGGGTGTCAGCCATGTTGGGTGACGGCCATCTTGGGGGTTGGCTGAGCGTTGGGGGCGTGGCCAAGGGGAGGGGGCGTGGCCATCGGGGTGGGCGTGGTCTTTGGGGGCGTGGCCAGGGGGTCCCAGCCGATGGGTGTTGGCCATCTTGGGCGTCGGCCATGTCGGGGGTTGGCCAAACGTTGGGGCGTGGCCAATGCAAGGGTAGGAGGTGGGCGTGGTCTTGTGGGGCGTGGCCGGGGGGGTCCCAGCCGATGGGCGTCGGCCATCTTGGGCGTCAGCCATCTTGGGCGTCGGCCATATTGGGTGACGGCCATCTCGGGGGTTGGCTGAGCGTTGGGGGCGTGGCCAAGAGGGAGGGGCGTGGCCATAGGGATGGGCGTGGTCTTTGGGGCGTGGCCAGGGGGTCCCAGCCAATGGGTGTCGGCTATCTTGGGCATCGGCCATCTTGGGCGACGGCCATCTTGGGCGTCGGCCATGTCGGGGGTTGGCCGAGCGTTGGGGGCGTGGCCGTCGGGGCCGGGCGTGGTCTTGGGGGGCTGGGGGGGGGGGTGGGGGAGGGGGCAGGGGTGGGCGTGGCCTCACCCGAATGGAGGCCGATGCGGATGCGGACGGGCACCTCCGGCATGTGCCGCATCTTGAAGGTGCCGACGGAGCTGAGGATGTCCAGGGACATGTTGGCTATCTCCCCCGCGTGCCGGTTGCCGTTGCGTTTCGGTAGCCCCGAGGCCACCATGTAGGCGTCCCCGATGGTCTCCACCTGGGGGGGGGGGGGGGGGGGGGAGGACGGTGGCCACCGGAACCACCACCCCCCCCCCCCCGCGGCCACCTCGGGGATGTCCCTAAAGGCCTCGGCGGCCCCTCGCCACCTTCGTCTGGTGGCCGCGGGGCCCTTTCTCCGCAGATCGAGGTGGCCACCGCGGCCGGCGTCTAACCTTGTAGGTGGCCCTGAGGCCCGCGGTGACCCCCGGCCCCATCCGGTTGGTGGCCACCCCCCATCTTTGGCCTTGTGACCCACAGAACTGTGGCCACCAGAGCCACGGCCACCTCACGGGTGTCCCTAAGGGCCTTGGTGGCCCATCACCACCTTCACTTGGTGGCTACTCATCTCCAGATCGAGGTGGCCACCGTGGCCACCAACGCCCCGAGGTGGCCCCACGCCCCTGTCAACATCCCTCAGGCCCACGGCGACCCCCAACCCCACCCATTTGGTGGCCACCCCCCATCTTTGGCCCTGTGACCCACAGAACTGTGGCCACCAGAGCCACACAGGTGTCTCTAAGGACGCCGGCCTTCACTTGGTGGCCACTCATCTCCAGATCGAGTTGGCCACCGTGGCCACCAACGCCCCGAGCTGGCCCCACGCCCCTGTCAACATCCCTCAGGCCCACGGCGACCCCCAACCCCACCCATTTGGTGGCCACCCCCCATCTTTGCCCCTACGCCCCAGGGGATGGTGGCCACCAGAGCCACGGCCACCTCACGGGTGTCCCTAAGGGCCTTGGTGGCCCGTCACCACCTTCACTTGGTGGCCACTCATCTCCAGATCGAGGTGGCCACGGTGGCCAGCAGAGCCACACAGGTGTCTCTAAGGACGCTGGCCTTCGCTTGGTGGCCGACACCATGGCCACCAACGCCCCGAGCTGGCCCCACGCCCCCGTCGACATCCCTCAGGCCCACGGCGACCCCCAACCCCACCCATTTTGGTGGCCACCACCCCCCCACCTCCCCCAGCCTTTCAAAACCTTTATCCCTCCGCCCCACGGGGAGCGCGCGGCTACCGCCCGCGGGCCGGCCACTAGCCCCACACCCCCCCCGGCACCTTGTAGACGTCGTGGGAGCCGATGATGGCGTCGAAGAGGGTGTAGAGGTCGTTGAGGAGGTCGACCACCTCGATGGGCTCGCTCATGGCCGAGATGTGGTGAAGCCCACGATGTCGCTGAAGTAAAGAGTCACCTCCTCGAAGTACTCGGGCTCCACCGGCGTCCCCATCTTCAGGGCCTCGGCTACCGACCTGCCCGAGGTGGCAAGCGCCGGTTCGTGAGCGGAAGGTTTGGCCCCGGGGGCCGGGGCGGGGGGGGGGAGGCAAGGCCGAGTCGGCCCTCGGTAGCCATCTGGGTCGCCTCCAGCTTCATAGAGCCACATGGGGTCTACGGGGGATGTGGCAACCCCAGCTCGGCCCTCAGTAGTCACCTCGACCCCCTCCAGCCCCATAGACTTCGGGGGGTCAATAGACCATGGGGCAACCCCAACTCGGCCCTCAGTAGCCTCCTTGGCCACCTCCAGCCCCATAGAGCCACGTGGGGTCTACAGGAACGTGGCAACCCCAACTTGTCCCTCAGTGGCCACCTTGACCACCTCCAGCCCCATAGAGCCAGGTGAGGTCTACAGGGACGTGGCAACCCCAACTCGGCCCTCAGTAGCCACCTCAACCCCCTCCAGCCCCATAGACTTCAGGGGGCCAATAGACCATGGGCAACCCCAACTCCGCCCTCAGTAGCCACCTTGGCCACCTCCAGCCTCATGGAGCCAGGTGGGGTCTACGGGGACGTGGCAACCCCAACTTGTCCCCCAGTGGCCACCTCGACCCCCTCCAGCCCCATAGACTTCGGGGGGTCAATAGACCATGGGCAACCCCAACTCGTCCCTCAGTAGCCACCTTGGCCACCTCCAGCCCCATAGAGCCACGTGGGGTCTACGGGGACGTGGCAACCCAACTTGTCCCTCAGTAGCCACCTTGACCACCTCCACCCAGCCCATAGAGCCAGGTGAGGTCTACAGGGACGTGGCAACCCCAACTCGGCCCTCAGTGGCCACCTTGACCCCCTCCAGCCCCATAGACTTCGGGGGGTCAATAGACCATGGGCAACACCAGCTCGGCCCTCAGTAGCCACCTCGGCCACCTCCAGCCCCATAGACTTCGGGGGGTCAATAGACCATGGGCAACCCCAACTTGTCCCCCAGTGGCCACCCCTCAACCCCCTTCAGCCCCATAGACCCACATGGGGTCAACCAGGCCATGGGCAACCCCAAGCCATCCCCAGTGGCCACCTCGACCCCCTCCGGCCCCACATGTCCCCCCCCCGCCCCCCAAGCTCTACGCCACCACCCCACCCCCCCCAGATGGACCCTACGGAGCAACGGCCGCCCCATAACTGGTCCCACCCCCCCATAACTGGTCCCACCCCCCCATATTGGTCCCACCCCCCCATAACTGGTCCCAACACCCCATAACTGGTCCCACCACCCCATATTGGTCCACCACCCATAACTGGTCCCACCCCCCCATAACTGGTCCCCACCCACCCCATACGGGTCCACCCCACCCCTTACTGGGTCCACCACCCTACTGTCCACCACCCCATATTGGTCCCACCCCACCCCATATTGGTCCCACCCAACCCCACATTGGTCCCACCCCATAACTGGTCCCACCACCCATAACTGGTCCCACCACCCCATATTGGTCCCACCCCCCCATAACTGGTCCCACCACCCCATATTGGTCCCACCACCCCATAACTGGTCCCACCACCCCATAACTGGTCCCACCCAACCCCATATTGGTCCCACCACCCCATAACTGGTCCCACCACCCCACATTGGTCCCACACCCCATAACTGGTCCCACCACCCATATTGGTCCCACCACCCCATAACTGGTCCCACCACCCCATAACTGGTCCCACCCAACCCCATATTGGTCCCACCACCCATAACTGGTCCCACCACCCCACATTGGTCCCACCACCCCTTACTGGTCCCACCACCCCATATGGTCCCACCCCCCCATAACTGGTCCCACCACCCCATAACTGGTCCCACCCAAACCCCATATTGGTCCCACCACCCCATAACTGGTCCCAACACCCCATATTGGTCCCACCACCCCATAACTGGGTCCCACCCCCCCATAACTGGTCCCACCCCATAACTGGTCCCAACACCCCATAACTGGTCCCACCCCCCCACATTGGTCCCACCCCCCCACGTCGCTCCCCACCCCCCCCCCTTATCTCCTCCTTCCCTCCCTCTACCACCCCCCCCCCCTTCCCCGCCCCCGTCCTCAGCCCCACGGCGGGCGGGCGACCCACGGGGGCAGCATCTGGGTGAGGAGCTTGTCCGTCTTCTGCTTCTCGATCTCCAGCTCCTCGGTGCGTTCCGGATGAGATCCTCCAGGTTGCTGGAATATTGCTCCAGCATCCGCAGCATGGAGTCGATGATGTTCGTCTTCCTCCCCTTGTTGATGCCCTTGAACTGGTTGGGGGCCAGAGGGGGAGTTGGGGGGGGGCCGGCCCCACGGCGTCAGCGCCCCACGGCGCGTCTCAGCGTCCCCCACGGCGTCAGCTTCCTCCCCTCCCCCCCGGCTCCGATGTAGGAGGGCAGAATGGGGGGGGGGGGGGGGAGGGGGGGGAGGGGAGAGGGCGGGGGGGGGGTCTGACCCATAAGTCACGTCCCACCACCCCATAACCCACATCCCACCACCCCATAAGCAGCCAACTGGGCCCACCCCACCCCATAACCAACGTCCCCACCACCCCCATACTGGTCCCACCCAACCCATACTGGTCCCACCACCCCATAAGTACCCAACTGGGCCCACCCCACCCCATAACCAACATCCCACCACCCCATAAGTACCCAACTGGGCCCACCCCACCCCATAACCAACGTCCCACCACCCCATACTGGTCCCACCACCCCATAACCACCAAACTGGTCCCACCCAACCCCATACTGGTCCCACCCAACCCCATACTGGTCCCACCACCCCATAACCAGCCAACTGGGCCCACCTCACCCCATAACCAACGTCCCACCACCCCATACTGGTCCCGTCACCCATACCCATGCCCGTATCACCCCCCTACTGGTCCCATATCCCCCCATACTGGTCCATATCTCCCCATACTGGTCCCATGTGACCCCGTACTGGTCCGTATCACCCCATACTGGTCTGTATCTCCCCATACTGGTCCATATCTCCCCATACTGGTCCCATATCACCCCATACTGGTCCATATCTCCCCATACTGGTCCCATATCACCCCATACTGGTCTGTATCTCCCCATACTGGTCCATATCTCCCCATACTGGTCCCATATCACCCCATACCCATCCCGTATCACCCCATACTGGTCCATATCTCCCCATACTGGTCCATATCTCCCCATACTGGTCCGTATCTCCCCATAGCCATCCTGTATCACCCCATACTGGTCCATATCACCCCATACTGGTCCATATCACCCCATACTGGTCCATATCTCCCCATACTGGTCCCATATCACCCCATACTGGTCCATATCTCCCCATACTGGTCCGTATCTCCCCATACTGGTCCATATCTCCCCATACTGGTCCCATATCTCCCCGTCCCGGTCCCAGGTGACCCCGTGCGGGTCCCACCTGCTCGAAGATCTGGTCGATGGTGGGCCTCTTCTCGGGCTGCTCGCTCCAGCACTGCTTCATCAGCTGGATGCACTCCAGGGGGGCCTGGTCGGCCGAGACGGCGGGCCGGCAGAGCGGGGGGGGGCGCTGCACCTTCTCGATGATCTCTGGGGGCACCCGCGTCACCCGGGGGGGGGGTCCCGGTGACGGGGAGGGGGGGGGGGAGGCTCGGTTTGGGGGTGCGTGGAGGGGGTTTGGGCAACGGGGGTGGCCTGGAGGGGGTGACAGAGGTGCTGGAGGCTGGGGGGGAGGCTGGGGGGGGGGGGCGGGCAGTTGGGGGGCCAAGGGGTCTTTTGGTGGGGCGGGGGGGGGGGAGGGGGGGGGTCCTGGAGATACTTGGGGGGTTCTGGAGATGTTTTTTTGGGGGGTTCCGGAGGTGTTTGAGGGAGTTCTGGAGGTGTTTGGGGGGGTTCTGGAGATACTTATGGGGTTCTGGAGGTGCTTGGCGGGGGTTCTAGAGGTACTTATGGGGTTCTGGAGATGTTTGGGGGGGTTCTGGAGATACTTATGGGGTTCTGGAGGTACTTATGGGGTTCTGGAGATGTTTGGGGGGGGTCCTGGAGATACTTATGGGGTTCTGGAGATACTTATGGGGTTCTGGAGGTGCTTGGGGGGGTCCTGGAGATACTTATGGGGTTCTGGAGATGTTTGGGGGGGGTCCTGGAGGTACTTATGGGGTTGTGGAGATATCTGGGGGGTGCTGGAGATCCTTGGGGGGTCCTGGAGGTGCTTGGGGGGTGGTTCTGGAGATACTTATGGGGTTCTGGAGATGTTTGGGGAGGGTCCTGGAGATACTTGGGGGGGTTCTGGAGATACTTATGGGGTCCTGGAGGTGCTTGGGGGGTGGTTCTGGAGATACTTATGGGGTTCTGGAGATGTTTGGGGAGGGCCCTGGAGATACTTGGGGGGGTTCTGGAGATACTTATGGGGTCCTGGAGGTGCTTGGGGGGGGTTCTGGAGATACTTATGGGGTCCTGGAGATGTTTGGGGGCGTCCTGGAGGTGCTTGGGGGGTGGTTCTGGAGATACTTATGGGGTTCTGGAGATACTTATGGGGTTCTGGAGATGTTGGGGGGGGGTCCTGGAGATACTTGGGGGGTTCTGGAGATACTTATGGGGTCCTGGAGAAGTTTGGGGGGGTCCTGGAGGTACTTGGGGGGCCAACAGGGTCACTGGGGGGTTACTGGGAGGTTACTGGGAGGCTACTGGGCTGAACCTTCAGGGGGCAGCCCCAGGATGCTGTGGGGTCACTGGGGGCTACTGGGGGCTACTGGGAGGCTACTGGTCAGAACATTTAAGGGGCAGCCCCAGCATGCAGTAGGGTCACTGGTGGCTACTGGGGGTTACTGGGAGGCTACTGGTGGGCTACTGGTGTGACTGGGCTGTACCTTCATGGGGCAGCCCCAGCATGGCGCGGGGTCACTGGGGGCTACTGGGGGTTACTGGGAGGCTACTGGTCAGGATATTTAAGGGGCAGCCCCAGCATGCAGTAGGGCCACGGGGGCTACTGGGGGCTTACTGGGAGGCTACTGGTGGGTTACTGGTCAGGACATTTAAGGTGCAGCCCCAGCATGGCGTGGGGTCACTGGGGGCTACTGGGGGCTACTGGGAGGCTACTGGTCAGGACATTTAAGGGGCAGCCCCAGCGTGCAGCAGCGTCACTGGGGACTACTGGGGGCTACTGGGAGGCTACTGGTGGGTACCTGCGGGGGGCAGCCCCAGCATGCAGCAGGGTCACTGGTGGCTACTGGGGGCTACTGGGAGGCTATTGGTGGCTACCTGCGGGGGCAGCCCCAGCATGCAGTAGGGCCACTGGGGACTACTGGGGGCTACTGGGAGGCTACTGGTGGCTACCTGCGGGGGGCAGCCCCAGCATGCAGTAGGGCCACTGGGGACTACTGGGGGCTACTGGGAGGCTACTGGTGGCTACCTGCGGGGGCAGCCCCAGCATGCAGCGGGGTCACTGGGGGCTACTGGGGGGTTACTGGGAGGCTACCGGGCTGTACCTTCAGGGGGCAGGCCCAGCATGACGCAGGGCCACTGGTGGCTACTGGGGGCTACTGGGAGGCTACTGGTGGCTACCTGCGGGGGGCAGCCCCAGCATGCAGCAGGGTCACTGGTGGCTACTGGGGGCTACTGGGAGGCTATTGGTGGCTACCTGCGGGGGGCAGCCCCAGCATGCAGTAGGGCCACTGGGGACTACTGGGGGCTACTGGGAGGCTACTGGTGGCTACCTGCGGGGGCAGCCCCAGCATGCAGCGGGGTCACTGGGGACTACTGGGGGCTACTGGGAGGCTACTGGTGGCTACCTGCAGGGGGCAGCCCCAGCATGCAGTAGGGCCACTGGGGGCTACTGGGGGGTTACTGGGAGGCTACCGGGCTGTACCTTCAGGGGGCAGGCCCAGCATGACGCAGGGCCACTGGTGGCTACTGGGGGCTACTGGGAGGCTACTGGTGGCTACCTGCGGGGGGCAGCCCCAGCATGCAGTAGGGCCACTGGGGACTACTGGGGGCTACTGGGAGGCTACTGGTGGCTACCTGCGGGGGGCAGCCCCAGCATGCAGCAGGGCCACTGGGGGCTACTGGGGGGTTACTGGGAGGCTACTGGGCTGTACCTTCAGGGGGCAGGCCCAGCATGACGCAGGGCCACTGGTGGCTACTGGGGGCTACTGGGAGGCTACTGGTGGCTACCTGCGGGGGGCAGCCCCAGCATGCAGCAGGGTCACTGGTGGCTACTGGGGGCTACTGGGAGGCTATTGGTGGCTACCTGCGGGGGGCAGCCCCAGCATGCAGTAGGGCCACTGGGGACTACTGGGGGCTACTGGGAGGCTACTGGTGGCTACCTGCGGGGGGCAGCCCCAGCATGCAGCGGGGTCACTGGGGACTACTGGGGGCTACTGGGAGGCTACTGGTGGCTACCTGCAGGGGGCAGCCCCAGCATGCAGTAGGGCCACTGGGGGCTACTGGGGGGTTACTGGGAGGCTACCGGGCTGTACCTTCAGGGGGCAGGCCCAGCATGCAGTAGGGCCACTGGTGGCTACTGGGGGTTCCTGGGAGGCTAGTGGGCGGTACCTGCGGGGGGCAGCCCCAGCATGCAGCGGGGTCACTGGGGGCTACTGGGGGCTACTGGGAGGCTACTGGTGGCTACCTGCGGGGGGCAGCCCCAGCATGCAGTAGGGCCCGCTGCGGCAGATGACCTCCTGCATGATGATGCCGATGCCGTAGACGTCGCCCCGGAAGGAGCCGCGACGTTCCAGCGCCGGGTCCCGCAGCAGCTCCGGCGCCGTCCACAGCCGCTCTGATGGGGGGGGGGCGGAGCCACCCTCAGGCCACGCCCACCCCGCCCCAGGCCACGCCCACCAGCCCCAGGCCACGCCCACCCCGGCCCCCGGCCACCCTCCCATTGGGGTGGCCGAGGAATGGGGTGGCCACGCCCCCCTCGCCCCCCCCACCACCCCGGGGGAAGGACAGGCCACGCCCCCCTATTGAGGCCACGCCCCCCCACACACGAGAAGACCACGCCCCCGTGGGAGGCCGCGCCCCCTCTCTAGGCCACGCCCCCTCGGGAAGAGACCACGCCCCCCCCCCCCCGCGGGAGGCCATGCCCTATATGGGAGGCCACGCCCCCCCCTTAGGGGAGGCCACGCCCCCTCTGTAGGCCACGCCCCCTCTGGGGGAGCACCCGGGAGGCCATGCCCTATATGGGAGGCCACGCCCCCTTAGGGGAGACCACGCCCCCTGGGAGGCCACACCCGACATGGGAGGCCACGCCCCAGAGGGGACCGCACCCCATTGGAGACCACGCCCCCCTATGGGAGACCACACCCCCACGGGAGACCACGCCCCCTTAGTAGGCCACGCCCCATGGGAGGCCACACACCCCCTATGGGAGACCCCGCCCCACGGGAGGCCCCGCCCTGCGTGGGAGGCCACACCCCACGGGAGGCCACGCCCCCTTCGCAGGCCACGCCCCCGTGGGAAGGCCACACCCCCTTATAGGAGACCACGCCCCCTCACGGGAGGCCACGCCCCCCCATAAGCCCACACCCCCATAGAAGACCACACCCCCACCGGGAACCACGCCCCCTGGGGGGGAGGCCACGCCCCCTTAGTAGGACACGCCCCCTTAGTAGGCCACGCCCTCTTAGTAGGCCACGCCCAATGGCAGGCCACGCCCCCAGACACCACCCCCTCGCCCCTGCCCCATCCCGTCGGGCCCCCCCCCCTCCCCCCTTCCCCCAACCTCCCGCCCCGCCCCGCCCCGCCCCGGGCCCCGCCCTCACCCTGGGGCTGGGGGGTGGGGGTGGGCACCCGCTGGGCCTCCAGCAGCTCGTTGTAGCCGTGGTCCGTCACCTTCAGCACGAAGCGACCGTCCACCACGCAGTTGCGGGACTTGAGGCGGCCGTGGACCACGGCGCGGTGGTGCAGGTACCGAATGCCCTGCGGGGAGGCGGCCACCGCCGTCAGCCCCCGCGGCCACCACCACCGCGGCTACGGTCACGGCCAACACCAACACGGCGACCACCAGGGCCACCAGCGTGGCTACCGTCATGGCCAACACTAACACAGCCACCACGATGGCTACTGTCATGGCCGACACCAGCATGGCCACCAGTATGGCTACAGTCATGGCCACCACCACCATGGCCACCACCACCATGGCCACCACTATGGCCACCATCATGGCTACGGTCATGGCCACCACCATCATGGCCACCACCAGCATGGCCACTATCATGGCTACTGTCATGGCCACCACCAGCATGGCCACCACCATGGTTACAGTCATGGCTGCCACCATGGCTACTGTCATGGCCAACACCAGCATGGCCACCGCCATGGTTACAGTCATGGCCACCAACACGGGCAACACCGCGGCTACGGTCATGGCCAACACCAACACGGCGACCACCAGGGCCACCAGCGTGGCTACCGTCATGGCCAACACTAACACAGCCACCACAATGGCTACTGTCATGGCCGACACCAGCATGGCCACCAGTATGGCTACAGTCATGGCCACCACCACCATGGCCACCACTATGGCCACCATCATGGCTACGGTCATGGCCAACACCATCATGGCCACCACCAGCATGGCCACCATCATGGCTACTGTCATGGCCGACACCAGCATGGCCACCACCATGGTTACAGTCATGGCCACCAACACAGGCAACACCGTGGCTACGGCCACGGCCAACACCAACACGGCGACCACCAGGGCCACCAGCGTGGCTACCGTCATGGCCAACACTAACACAGCCACCACGATGGCTACTGTCATGGCCGACACCAGCATGGCCACCAGTATGGCTACAGTCATGGCCACCACCACCATGGCCACCACTGTGGCCACCATCATGGCTACGGTCATGGCCAACACCATCATGGCCACCACCAGCATGGCCACCATCATGGCTACTGTCATGGCCAACACCATCATGGCCACCACCACCATGGCCACTATCATGGCTACTGTCATGGCCACCACCACCATGGCCACTATCATGGCTACTGTCATGGCCAACACCACCATGGCCACCACCATGGTTACAGTCATGGCCACCACCACCATGGCCACCACTATGGCCACCATCATGGCTACCGTCATGGCCAACACCAACATGGCCACCACCATGGTTACAGTCACGGCCACCAACACGGGCAACACCGTGGCTACGGTCACGGCCAACACCAACATGGCCACCACCATGGCCACCATCATGGCTACGGTCATGGACAACACCACCATGGCCACCACCATGGTTACAGTCATGGCCACCAACACAGGCAACACCGTGGCTACGGTCACGGCCAACACCAACATGGCAGTCGTGGACAACACCACCATGGCCACCAGCATGGCTACAGTCATGGCCAACAGCAGCATGGCCACCAGTATGGCTATGGTCATGGCCACCACCAGCACGGCCACGAGCATGGCTACTGTCATGGCCAACAGCAGCATGGCCACCACCATGGCTACTGTCATGGCCAGCACCACCATGGCCACCATCATGGTTACAGTCATGGCCGCCACCATGGCTACTGTCATGGCCACCACCACCATGGCCACCACCAAGTCCCTCCCCCATGGCCACCACCACCACCACAGCCACCTCCGCTCCCATGGCCACCACCAAGGCTGTCCCTGTGGCCACCACCAATTCCCTCCCCATGGCCACTGCCACCATCACAGCCACCGTGGCCACCACCACCACCATGGCCACCACCACTACCATGGCCACCACCAAGACTGCCCCGTGGCCACCACCAAGACCATCCCCATGGCCACCACCACCACCCCAGCCACCTCCACTCCCATGGCCACCACCAAGTCCATCCCTGTGGCCACCACCAAGGCCATCCCCATGGCCACTGCCACCACCACAGCCACCATGGCCACCACCACCGCCGTGGCCACCACCAAGGCCGTCCTCATGGCCTCCACCACCACCATGGCCACCACCAAGTCCATCCCCATGGCCACCGCCACCGCCGCAGCCACCATGGCCACCACCACCACCATGGCCACCACCAAGGCCGTCCTCATGGCCACTGCCACCACCCCAGCCACCTCCACTCCCATGGCCACCACCAATGCCGTCCCCGTGGCCACCATCAAGTCCCTTCCCATGGCCACTGCCACCACCACAGCCACCATGGCCTCCACCACCACCATGGCCACCACCAAGTCCTTCACCATGGCCACCACCACCACCATGGTCACCACCAAGACCATCCCCATGGCCACCACCACCACCCCAGCCACCTCCGCTCCCATGGCCACCACCAAGACCGTCCCCGTGGCCACCATCAAGTCCCTTCCCATGGCCGCCACCACCACCACAGCCACCACCACCACCACCATGGCCACCACCAAGTCCATCCCCATGGCCTCCACCACCACCATGGCCACCACCAAGACCATCCCCATGGCCACCACCACCACCCCAGCCACCTCCGCTCCCATGGCCACCACCAAGACCCTCCCCGTGGCCACCATCAAGTCCTTCACCATGGCCACCACCACCACCACGGCCACCACCAAGACCATCCCCATGGCCACCACCACCACCATGGCCACCACCAAGACCATCCCCATGGCCACCACCACCACCCCAGCCACCTCCGCTCCCATGGCCACCACCAATGCCGTCCCCCGTGGCCACCATCAAGTCCCTCCCCATGGCCACCACCACCACCACAGCCACCACCACCACTCCCATGGCCACCACCAAGTCCATCCCCATGGCCACTGCCACCACCACAGCCACCATGGCCTCCACCACCACCATGGCCACCACCAAGACCATCCCCATGGCCACCACCACCATCCCAGCCACCTCCGCTCCCATGGCCACCACCAAGACCCTCCCCGTGGCCACCATCAAGTCCTTCACCATGGCCACCACCACCACCACGGCCACCACCAAGACCATCCCCATGGCCACCACCACCACCCCAGCCACCTCCGCTCCCATGGCCACCACCAATGCCGTCCCCGTGGCCACCATCAAGTCCCTCCCCATGGCCACCACCACCACCACAGCCACCACCACCACCACCATGGCCACCACCAAGTCCATCCCCATGGCCACTGCCACCACCACAGCCACCATGGCCTCCACCACCACCATGGCCACCATCAGGTCCTTCACCATGGCCACCACCACCACCATGGCCACCACCAAGACCATCCCCATGGCCACCGCCACCGCCGCAGCCACCACCAAGACCATCCCCATGGCCACCACCACCACCCCAGCCACCTCCGCTCCCACGGCCACCACCAATGCCGTCCCTGTGGCCACCATCAAGTCCCTCCCCATGGCCACCACCGCCACCACAGCCACCTCCGCTCCCACGGCCACCACCAAGACCATCCCCATGGCCACCGCCACCACCATGGCCACCACCAAGACCATCCCCATGGCCACCACCACCACCCCAGCCACCTCTGCTCCCATGGCCACCACCAATGCCGTCCCTGTGGCCACCATCAAGTCCCTCCCCATGGCCACCACCACCACCACAGCCACCACCACCACTCCCATGGCCACCACCAAGTCCATCCCCATGGCCACTGCCACCACCACAGCCACCATGGCCTCCACCACCACCATGGCCACCATCAGGTCCTTCACCATGGCCACCACCACCACCATGGCCACCACCAAGACCATCCCCATGGCCACCACCACCACCCCAGCCACCTCCGCTCCCACGGCCACCACCAATGCCGTCCCTGTGGCCACCATCAAGTCCCTCCCCATGGCCACCACCGCCACCACAGCCACCTCCGCTCCCACGGCCACCACCAAGACCATCCCCATGGCCACCGCCACCACCATGGCCACCACCAAGATCATCCCCATGGCCACCACCACCACCCCAGCCACCTCCGCTCCCATGGCCACCACCAATGCCGTCCCTGTGGCCACCATCAAGTCCCTCCCCATGGCCACCACCACCACCACAGCCACCACCACCACTCCCATGGCCACCACCAAGTCCATCCCCATGGCCACTGCCACCACCACAGCCACCATGGCCTCCACCACCACCATGGCCACCATCAGGTCCTTCACCATGGCCACCACCACCACCATGGCCACCACCAAGACCATCCCCATGGCCACCGCCACCACCATGGCCACCACCAAGACCATCCCCATGGCCACCACCACCACCCCAGCCACCTCCGCTCCCACGGCCACCACCACAATGCCGTCCCTGTGGCCACCATCAGGTCCTTCACCATGGCCACCACCACCACCACAGCCACCACCACCACCATGGCCACCATCAAGGCCGTCCTCATGGCCACTGCCACCACCACAGCCACCATGGCCTCCACCACCACCATGGCCACCACCAAGGCCGTCCTCATGGCCACTGCCACCACCACAGCCACCATGGCCTCCACCACCACCATGGCCACCATCAAGTCCCTTCACCATGGCCACCACCACCACCATGGCCACCACCAAGTCCCTCCCCATGGCCACTGCCACCACCACAGCCACCATGGCCTCCCACCACCCATGGCCACCATCAAGTCCTTCACCATGGCCACCACCACCACCATGGCCACCACCAAGACATCCCCATGGCCACCACCACCACCCCAGCCACCTCCGCTCCCATGGCCACCACCAATGCCGTCCCGGCTCTCGGTTGCCACCCCGGGGGCCGTCACCTTGATGAGGTCGATGAGGAGGGAGGACTTGAACATCCAGTCGAGCTTCATGTCCTCGTTGCGCAGCAGGTCTCCAGGCTGCCGCGGGAGCAGTGCTCCGAGACGATGGCGAAGATGCCGCAGTCGTGGAATGAAGCCCAAGAAGAGGTTGACGTTCTCGTGCCGCAGGTCCCGTAACTGGCCCCGGGGGGGGGTGGGGGGAGACGAGGCCCGAGCGTGGGCCTTCAGCTCTCGGCCTTTGGCCCCTTACGGCCTGGCTTTGGCCCACACCCCCCACCCCGGGGCAGAATTGTGCCACCCGCGGCCTGATGTTGTCCTACCGTGGCCTGGTGTTGACCCCCCGTGGCCACCAATGGTCCCGTATTGTCCCCCTCATGGCCTGACATTGTCCCCCATGGCCTGGTGTTGACCCCCCATGGCCACATATGGTCCAGGATTGTCCCCCCCATGGCTTGACATTGTCACCCCATGGCCTGGTGTTGACCCCCCGTGGCCACCTATGGTCCCACATTGTCACCCCGTGGCCTGGTGTTGACCCCCATGGCCACCTGGGGTCCAGAATTGTCAACCCGTGGCCTGGTGTTGACCCCCGTGGCCACCAATGGTCCCACATTGTCCTCTCACGGCCAGACATTGTCCCCCCATGGCCTGATGTTGACCCCGTGGCCACCTATGGTCCAGAATTGTCACCTCATGGCCAGATATTGTCCCCCCATGGCCTGACATTGTCCCAGCATGATGTCGTGTTGACCCCCATGCCTCCTGGGGTCCAGATTGTCCCTCATGCCTGACATTGTCCCACCATGGCCTGATGTTGACCCCCGTGGCCTCCTGGGGTCCAGAATTGTCACCCCCATGGCCTGGTGTTGACCCCCCGTGGCCACCAATGGTCCCCCCATGGCTTGACATTGTCACCCCATGGCCTGGTGTTGACCCCCGTGGCCACCTATGGTCCCACATTGTCACCCCGTGGCCTAGTGTTGACCCCCATGGCCACCTGGGGTCCAGAATTGTCACCCCCGTGGCCTGGTGTTGACCCCCCGTGGCCACCTATGGTCCAGGACTGTCACCTCATGGCCTGACATTGTCCCCCGGTGGCCTGGTGTTGACCCCCCATGGCCACATATGGTCCAGAATTGTCCCCCCATGGCTTGACATTGTCACCCCATGGCCTGGTGTTGACCCCCCATGGCCACCAATGGTCCCACATTGTCCTCTCACGGCCAGACATTGTCCCCCCATGGCCTGATGTTGACCCCCGTGGCCACCTATGGTCCAGAATTGTCACCTCATGGCCAGATATTGTCCCCCCATGGCCTGACATTGTCCCACCATGATGTGGTGTTGACCCCCGTGGCCTCCTGGGGTCCAGAATTGTCACCCCGTGGCCTGGTGTTGACCCCCCGTGGCCACCAATGGTCCCCCCATGGCTTGACATTGTCACCCCATGGCCTGGTGTTGACCCCCGTGGCCACCTATGGTCCCACATTGTCACCCCGTGGCCTGGTGTTGACCCCCATGGCCACCTGGGGTCCAGAATTGTCACCCCGTGGCCTGGTGTTGACCCCCGTGGCCACCTATGGTCCAGGACTGTCACCTCATGGCCTGACATTGTCCCACCATGGCCTGGTGTTGACCCCCCATGGCCACATATGGTCCAGAATTGTCCCCCCATGGCCAGACAATGTCACTCCATGGCCTGGTGTTGACCCCCATGGCCACCAATGGTCCCCACATTGTCCCCCCAAGCCTGACATTGTCACCCCATGGCCTGGTGTTGACCCCCGTGGCCACCAATGGTCCCACATTGTCCCCCCATGGCCAGACATTGTCCCCCCATGGCCTGGTGCTGACCCCCGTGGCCACCTATGGTCCAGAATTGTCCCCTCAAGGCCTGGTGTTGAACCCTGTGGCCTCCTGGGGTCCAGAATTGTCCCCCCATGGCCTGACATTGTCACCCCATGGCCTGGTGCTGACCCCCGTGGAGTCCTGGGTCCAAATTGTCCCCCCATGGCCTGACATTGTCCCACCATGGCCTGGTGTTGACCCCCCGTGGCCACCTATGGTCCAGAGTTGTCCCCCCATGGCCTGACATTGTCACCCCATGGCCTGACATTGTCCCCTCGTGGCCTGACATTGTCCCACCGTGGCCTGGTGTTGACCCCCATGGCCACCTATGGTCTTCCATTGTCCCCCATGACCCACCGTTGTCCCATGGCCCATAATTGTCCCCCATGACCCAACGATGTCCCCATGACCCAACATTGTCCCTCATGACCCAACGTTGTCCCCATGACCCAGCGTTGTCCCCCATGACCCAACGTTGTCCCCATGACCCAGCGTTGTCCCCATGACCCAACGATGTCCCCCACGACGCAGCGTTGTCCCCCACGCCCCAACGATGTCCCCCATGACCCCAGCGTTGTCCCCCATGACCCAACGTTGTCCCCCACGACCCAGCGATGTCCCCATGACCCAACGATGTCCCCATGACCCAACATTGTCCCTCATGACCCAACATTGTCCCCATGACGCAACAATGTCCCCCACGCCCCAACGATGTCCCCACGCCCCAGCGATGTCCCCCATGACCCAACGATGTCCCCATGACCCAACATTGTCCCTCATGACCCAACATTGTCCCCGTGGCCCAACGATGTCCCCCACGCCCCAATGATGTCCCCCATGACCCAGCGTTGTCCCCCATGACCCAGCATTGTCCCCGTGACCCAACGATGCCCCCCATGACCCAACTTTGTCCCCCATGACCCAACATTGTCCCCATGACCCAACATTGTCCCCCACGATGCAGCGTTGTCCCCCATGACCCAACGTTGTCCCCCATGACCCAACGTTGTCCCCCACGACGCAGCGTTGTCCCCCATGACCCAGCGTTGTCCCCGTGGCCCAACGATGTCCCCCACGCCCCAACGATGTCCCCCATGACCCAACGTTGTCCCCATGACCCAACGATGTCCCCCACGACGCAGCGTTGTCCCCCACGCCCCAGCGATGTCCCCCACGCCCCGGCGGCGTCCCCCACGCCCCCCCTCACCTTGCAGAAGGCCAACTTGGTGGCCGGTTTCACCTCGCCGTGCTGGTCTCCGGGGAACCTCTTCAGCCAGACCCAGTCGCCCTGGGGGGGGGGACGGACGGACAAAGCGGGTGAGATCTGAGCCCCCCCCCGCGCAACACCCCCTCCCCCTCCCCCCCCACCCTCAATCCCCGGGGGGGATGGACCCCCCCCCCACCCCAAGATGGCGGGGACGCGCAGGGACACCAGTTGGGGGGGGGAGGGGGGGGGAAGGGGACACGCACACACACGCTCACTCTTCGCGTGTGTGTGTCCCCCCCCCACCCCCCCACCTCAACCCAATACACACACCACACACCCCCCCCCCAACAACGCGAAGAACCTCCACCCGCTCCCTCCGAAAGGCGCCGTGGGGTGGGGAGAGACGCGGGGGGAGAGAGGTCGGGGGGGGGGGGAACACACGGGATGGAGGGGGGTTTTTTTTTGGGGGGGGGTGGGGGGACGACGACACCCCACGGACTTACCTGCACGGAGGCGACAAGGCCCCTGCTGGTTAACAAAAGGAGGAGGAGGGGGAGGTGGCCATTGCCCTTCGGGTTTTTCGGCTCCCTGCGGGAAAGTTGGGGGGTCGGGGGGGGGGGGGGTTGGGGGGGGGGGGGGGGGGGGGGTCGGCGTCAATCGTTGGCGACCCCGCCCCCCACACACACATACATCCACCCCGGGGGGGGTGTTTAAGTGGGGGGTGGGAGTAGGGGGGGGGACACGCACACGCGCGGGTGTCTCCCGCGGAGGTGGCCTTGCCTTGTCGCCCCCGGTGGTGGGGGGGGGGGGGTGGGGGGGGTTGGGGGGGTGATGGGGGGGCGGGGGGGGGTGAGGTGGGGTACGGTGTTGTCGGGGACAGGCACACACGCACAAAGGGGGGGGGGGGGGACGCGGGGGGACGCGGGGGGACGCGGGGGCGAAGGGCCGCGGTACCTCAGCGATGGCCACGTTGGTGGCGTCGGGGGGGGGCGGCGGCGGCGACGCTCTTGAGGCTCTTGGCGTCCCCCCCGCTGCGACCGGCCAGGCTGGTACGGCTGCCGTCCACCTGCCGGGGGGGGGACACACACACACACACGTGCGCGTGGGGACACGGCGTCACGGGGGGTGGAGAGGGACACGCGTCGCCCGTGGGGACACACGTCAGCCATGGGGACCCACCAGCCCATGGGGACCCACCAGCCCGTGGGTCTTCTCCCGGGGTAGAGGCGGGACCTGGGACACACCTCAGGCCATGGGGACGTGTCACCCATGGGGACACACATCACCCACAGGGACACACGTCACCCACGGGGACACGTCTTCCATGGGGACACACATCACCCATGGGGCCCCACCAGCCCGTGGATCTTCTCCCAGGGTAGAGCTGGGAGCTGGGACACACCTCAGGCCATGGGGACATGTCACCCATGGGGACACACACCACCCACGGGGAGACACGTCAGCCATGGGGGACACATGTCACCCATGGGGACCCACCAGCCAGTGGGTCTTCTCCCAGGGTGGAGCTGGGACCTGGGACACATCTCAGGCCATGGGGACGTGTCACCCACGGAGACATGTGTCACCCATGGGGACATGTCACCCATCAGGACACACGTCACCCACGGGGACACGTCACCCATGGGGACACACATCATCCATGGGGCCCCACCAGCCCGTGGATCTTCTCCCAGGGTAGAGCTGGGACCTGGGACACACCTCAGGCCATGGGCACGTGTCACCCATGGGGACACACATCACCCATCAGGACACACGTCACCCACGGGGACACGTCAGCCATGGGGACACACGTCACCCATGGGGACCCACCAGCCCATGGGTCTTCTCCCAGGGTGGAGCTGGGACCTGGGACACACCTCAGGCCATGGGGACGTGTCACCCACGGAGACATGTGTCACCCATGGGGACATGTCGCCCATCAGGACACACGTCACCCACGGGGACACATCACCCATGGGGACCCACGTCACCCATGGGGACACGTCACCCATGGGGACACACATCACCCATGGGGCCCCACCAGCCCGTGGATCTTCTCCCGGGGTAGAGGCGGGACCTGGGACACACCTCAGGCCATGGGGACGTGTCACCCATGGGGACACACATCACCCATCAGGACACACGTCACCCACGGGGACACGTCTTCCATGGGGACACACGTCACCCATGGGGACCCACCAGCCCGTGGATCTTCTCCCAGGGTAGAGCTGGGACCTGGGACACACCTCAGGCCATGGGGACGTGTCACCCATGGGGACACACACCACCCACAGGGGACACACGTCAGCCATGGGGACACACGTCACCCATGGGGACCCACCAGCCCGTGGGTCTTCTCCCAGGGTGGAGCTGGGACCCACCTCAGGCCATGGGGACGTGTCACCCCTGGAGACACGTGTCACCCCTGAAGACATGTGTCACCCATGGGGACACATTGCCCACCAGGACACACATCACCCCTGGGGACATGTCACCCATGAGGACCCACCAGCCCATGGATCTTCTCCCAGGGTAGAGGCGGGACCTGGGACACACCTCAGGCCATGGGGACGTGTCACCCCTGGAAACACGTGTCACCCATGGGGACATGTCGCCCATCAGGACACACATCACCCATGGGGGGACACACACCACCCATGGGGACACACATCGCCCCTGGGGTCCCACCAGCCCACGCTTCTCCTCCCAAGGCCGAGGCTGACCACGACACAGGCCCCAGGATCTCCTTCCCAGCCACCTCGGGGACCACCAAGTCCCCGAGCCAAGGCGGCCACCACCAGCCAGGGTCGCGTGTGTCCCCCCTGTCCCCGTCCCCGTCCCCGTCCCTCACCCGCCTGCTGCTCTGGGTGTTGATGAAGGTCAAGTCGTCCATGGTGAGGATGATCTTGTTGGGTCCCTTCATCAGCTGGGCCTGCTGGACGCGGCGCCTGCAGGGAGGGGACACGGAAGCCGCTGAGGTGGCTCCTCAGGGGACCCTCGACCTTCCCCCCACCCCCCAGATCCGTCCTCGTCCTCGTCCCGTCTCCCCCCCCCCCCGCCCTCTTCCAGCCCCCCCGCGCCCCACGGCGCCCCGTGAGGTGGTGGCACCCACCTGATGAAGCAGGCGAGGGCAGCCCCGGCCGCGATGAGGGCGGAGATGAGGAGGAACATGAGGAGGACGAAGGTGGCGTCCACCCCTGGGGAGGAGAGAGGAAGGGGGTGAAGGGGTGGCGTGGACCGGAGGAGCCACCCAGGGCGGGGTGCCGCGGTCCCCGCCGATTCCGTGGCCACCTATGGCTGCTCGTGGCCATGGAGGCCCACCATGGTCACCTACGGTCAGTCCTGGCCACCTATGGTGATGGATGCCCACCATGGTCACCTGTGGCCATCTATGGTCACTCCTGGCCACCTATGGCTGCTTATGGCCATGGAGGCCCACCATGGTCACCTACGGTCAGCCACGGTCACCTATGGCTACCTATGGTGATGGAGGCCCACCATGGTCACCTGCGGCCATCTATGATCAGTCTTGGCCATCTATGGCAACCTATGGCCATGAATGACCGTAGGTGACCATGGTGGGCATCCATGGCCATCTATGGCTGCTTATGCTGATGGAGGCCCACCATGGTCACCTACGGTCAGCCATGGCCACCTATGGCTGCTTATGGCAATGGAGGCCCACCATGGTCACCTGTGACCATCTATGGTCACTCCTGGCCACCTATGGCTGCTTCTGGCCATGGAGGCCCACCATGGTCACCTAGGGTCAGTCCTGGCCACCTATGGTGATGGATGCCCACCATGGTCACCTGTGGCCATCTATGGTCACTCCTGGCCACCTATGGCTGCTCGTGGCCATGGAGGCCCACCATGGTCACCTAGGGTCAGTCCTGGCCACCTATGGTGATGGATGCCCACCATGGTCACCTGTGGCCATCTATGGTCACTCCTGGCCACCTATGGCTGCTCGTGGCCATGGAGGCCCACCATGGTCACCTAGGGTCAGTCCTGGCCACCTATGGTGATGGATGCCCACCATGGTCACCTGTGGCCATCTATGGTCACTCCTGGCCACCTATGGCTGCTTACGGCCATGGAGGCCCACCATGGTCACCTACGGTCAGCCACGGTCACCTATGGCTACCTATGGTGATGGAGGCCCACCATGGTCACCTGTGGCCATCTATGATCAGTCTTGGCCATCTATGGCAACCTATGGCCATGAATGACCGTAGGTGACCATGGTGGGCATCCATGGCCATCTATGGCTGCTTATGCTGATGGAGGCCCACCATGGTCACCTACGGTCAGCCATGGCCACCTATGGCTGCTTATGGCAATGGAGGCCCACCATGGTCACCTGTGACCATCTATGGTCACTCCTGGCCACCTATGGCTGCTTCTGGCCATGGAGGCCCACCATGGTCACCTACGGTCAGTCCTGGCCACCTATGGTGATGGATGCCCACCATGGTCACCTGTGACCATCTATGGTCACTCCTGGCCACCTATGGCTGCTTCTGGCCATGGAGGCCCACCATGGTCACCTACGGTCAGTCCTGGCCACCTATGGTGATGGATGCCCACCATGGTCACCTGTGGCCATCTATGGTCACTCCTGGCCACCTATGGCTGCTTACGGCCATGGAGGCCCACCATGGTCACCTAGGGTCAGCCATGGCCACCTATGGCTACCTATGGTGATGGATGCCCACCATGGTCACCTGCGGCCATCTATGATCAGTCTTGACCACCTATGGCAACCTATGGCCATGAATGACTGTAGGTGACCATGGTGGGCATCCATGGCCACCTGTGGCTGCTTATGCTGATGGATGCCCACCATGGTCACCTATGGTCAGTCCTGGCCACCTATGGCTGCTTCTGGCCATGGAGGCCCACCATGGTCACCTACGGTCACCTATGGTCATGGATGCCCACCATGGTCACCTGCAGCCATCCATCTGTGGTCAGTCTTGACCACCTATGGCAACCTATGGCCATGAATGACCATAGGTGACCATGGTGGGCATCCATGGCCATCTATGGCTGCTTATGGGGATGGAGGCCCACCAGGGATAGAGGGATGGAGGGATGGAGGGATGGATGGATGGAGGGATAGATGGATGGAGGGATGGATGGATGGAGGGATGGATGGATGGAGGGATGGATGGAGGCCCACCAGGGATGGAGGGATGGATGGATGGAGGGATGGAGGGAGGGATGGAGGGATAGATGGATGGAGGGATAGATGGATGGAGGGATGGATGGATGGAGGGATGGATGGAGGCCCACCAGGGATGGAGGGATGGATGGATGGAGGGATGGAGGGAGGGATGGAGGGATAGATGGATGGAGGGATGGATGGATGGAGGGAGGGATGGAGGGATGGAGGGATGGAGGGATGGAGGGAGGGATGGAGGGATGGAGGGATGGAGGAATGGAGGGATGGAGGGAGGGATGGAGGGATGGAGGGATGGAGGAATGGAGGGATGGAGGGAGGGAGGGATGGAGGGATGGAGGGAGGGATGGATGGAGGGATGGAGGGATGGAGGGATGGAGGGAGGGATGGAGGGATGGAGGGATGGAGGAATGGAGGGATGGAGGGAGGGAGGGATGGAGGGATGGAGGGAGGGATGGATGGAGGGATGGAGGGATGGAGGGATGGATGGAGGCCCACCAGGGATGGAGGGATGGATGGATGGATGGATGGAGGGATGGAGGCCCACCAGGGATGGAGGGAGGGATGGATGGAGGGATGGAGGGATGGAGGGATGGATGGAGGCCCACCAGGGATGGATGGATGGATGGATGGATGGATGGATGGATGGATGGATGGAGGGATGGATGGATGGAGGGATGGATGGAGGCCCACCAGGGATAGAGGGATGGATGGATGGAGGGATGGATGGATGGATGGATGGAGGGATGGAGGGATGGAGGGATGGATGGATGGAGGGATGGAGGGATGGAGGGAGGGATGGATGGAGGGATGGAGGGATGGAGGCCCACCAGGGATGGATGGATGGATGGATGGATGGATGGATGGATGGATGGATGGAGGCCCACCAGGGATGGAGGGATGGAGGGATGGAGGGAGGGATGGATGGAGGGATGGAGGGATGGATGGATGGATGGATGGATGGAGGGATGGAGGAGGGATGGAGGGATGGAGGGATGGATGGATGGAGGGATGGAGGGATGGAGGGATGGAGACCCACCAGGGATGGAGGGAGGGATGGGTGGGTGGATGGGTGGCCATCCCAGCTACGCCTACGGGTCCTGCTGCTCACGCCCGAGGTGGCCGGACCGACGGACAGAGGTGGTGGGTGGGGGGAGAGGGTGGGGGCAGGGGAGGGGATGTCCCCATGGTGGTGTCCCCTCACCCCCGTTGCAGATGGAGCCCGACTCAAACCAGCAGCCGGCGTCGGTGCCGGGACTGGAACCGTGTGGCCAGTGGACGCTGTAACCGCGGTAGCCCAAGCCCTTGGTGCCCGGCTCCAAGCCGTAGACGGGCCACAACCGGTCGCTTTTGCCGTCCGTGTCCAAGACCACGTAAGGGACGGTGACGTCCCCTTCCTGGGTGACGGAGAAGGCCTGGCAGAAGCCCTCCATCCGGAAGTCGCGGGCGTGGTTGGCCACGCTGGTGCCCATCACCCAACGGCCCGTTCTCCGGGTGGCCTCCACCGCCTCGGCCAAGAAGTAGATGGAGTTGTAGATGGTGGCGAAGAGGGGGTGGACCTGGCGGGGGAGGGGGGGTGGGGGGGGGGGAAGAGGAGGTGTCAAGGTGGGGCGCCACCAGCAGCTCCAGGGGGCTCCTTGGAGGTGCCTCCAAACCCCATGGAGGTGCCTCCGACCCCTGGAGGTGACCCCAACCCCATGGAGATGCCTCCAACCCCCATGGAGGTGCCTCCAAGCCCCATGGAGGTGCCTCCAACCCCTTGGAGATGCCTCCAACCCCTTGGAGGTGCCTCCCAACCCCTTGGAGATGCCTCCAACCCCCTGGAGATGCCTCCCAACCCCCTGGAGATGCCTCCAACCCCTTGGAGATGCCTCCCAACCCCCTGGAGATGCCTCCAACCCCTTGGAGATGCCTCCCAACCCCTTGGAGATGCCTCCAACCCCTTGGAGATGCCTCCCAACCCCCTGGAGATGCCTCCAACCCCCTGGAGGTGCCTCCCAACCCCTTGGAGATGCCTCCAACCCCTTGGAGATGCCTCCCAACCCCCTGGAGATGTCTCCCAACCCCCTGGAGATGCCTCCAACCCCTTGGAGATGCCTCCCAACCCCCTGGAGATGCCTCCAACCCCCTGGAGATGCCTCCAGCCCCTTGCAGGTGCTTCCAACCCCCCTGGAGGCGCCTCCCAACCCCCTGGAGATGCCTCCAACCCCTTGGAGGTGCCTCCCAACCCCCATGGAGGAGCCTCCCAACCCCATGGAGATGCCTCCAACCCCTTGGAGGTGCCTCCCAACCCCCATGGAGATGCCTCCCAACCCCCATGGAGGTGCCTCCCAACCCCTTGGAGATGCCTCCCAACCCCTTGGAGATGTCTCCCAACCCCCTGGAGATGCCTCCAACCCCTTGGAGATGCCTCCCAACCCCCTGGAGATGCCTCCAACCCCCTGGAGATGCCTCCAGCCCCTTGCAGGTGCTTCCAACCCCCATGGAGGTGCCTCCCAACCCCCTGGAGATGCCTCCAACCCCTTGGAGATGCCTCCCAACACCTTGGAGATGCCTCCAACCCCCTGGAGATGCCTCCAACCCCTTGGAGATGCCTCCCAACCCCCATGGAGGTGCCTCCCAACCCCCTGGAGATGCCTCCAACCCCTTGGAGGTGCCTCCCAACCCCCTGGAGATGCCTCCAACCCCCTGGAGATGCCTCCAGCCCCTTGGAGATGCCTCCCAACCCCCTGGAGATGCCTCCCAACCCCCTGGAGATGCCTCCAGCCCCTTGCAGGTGCTTCCAACCCCCATGGAGGTGCCTCCCAACCCCCTGGAGATGCCTCCAGCCCCTTGGAGGTGCCTCCCACACCCATGGAGGTGCCTCCCAACCCCCTGGAGATGCCTCCAACCCCTTGGAGATGCCTCCCACACCCATGGAGGTGCCTCCCAACCCCCTGGAGACGCCTGCCAACCCCACCTGTGTGGGGTCGATGTACGCGGGGATCTCGTAGGCCTCCTTGGCCTGTTGCAGGGCCTCCTGGAAGGTGACCTCGGGCGAGTCGATGGTGACGGTGAGGACAGCGTCGTAGGCCAGGCGCAGCTTGGTGTTGTTGGCCAGGACGGGGTAGGGCACGCGGTGGTAGGGCAGGGGGAAGGTGAGGGCGTCGTAGGGGATGAAGACGTAGGTGCCGTCGGTCATGCCCATGTCCTCGGCCTTCTCCAGGAGCAGCCGTTGCTCCTCGCCGCCCAGCAGCACCGAGTGCATGCACATCACCACCACTGCCGGGGGGGCGGGGGGGGGGACACACACGACACGGGCGCGTCACGGTGGGGACAACCCCGTCCACCTCCACCACCCCGCGCCTGCCGGACCTCCTCGGCCAACCCGCAGCTGGCTGGCGGGTGGAACTTCTCCATCCGGGCCCAGCCCGCTCCTATCTCCACCCAGCCACCTCCAGCCTTTCTTCGCCGCCTCCGTCTCCGTCCATCCTTCCTCTGTCCAGCCATGGCCACCATCTCCATCCATCCATCCATGGCCACCATCTCCATCCATCCTTCCTCTCCCATCTCCATCCATCCATCCATGACCACCATCTCCATCCATCCGTGGCCACTATCTCCATCCATCCTTCCTCTCCCATCTCCATCCATCCATCCACGCCCACCATCTCCATCCATGACCACCATCTCCATCCATCCTTCCCCTCCCACCTCCATCCATCCATCCATCCATCCACCCATCCTTCCTCTCCTATCTCCATCCATCCCTCCGTGGCCACCATCTCCACCCATCCATCCATAGCCACCATCTCTTCCCATCCTTCATCTCCCATTCCCATCCATCCATCCATGGCCACCATCTCCATCCATCCATCCATCCATCCACCCATCCTTCCTCTCCTATCTCCATCCATCCCTCCATGGCCACCATCTCCACCCATCCATCCATGGCCACCATCTCCACCCATCCTTCATCTCCCATTCCCATCCATCCATCCATGGCCACCATCTCCATCCATCCATGGCCACCATCTCCGTCCATCCATCCATGGCCACCATCTCCATCCACCTTTCCTCCATCCCTCCTTGCCCACCATCTCCACCCATCCTTCCTCTCCCATCTCCACCCATCCATCCATGGCCACCATCTCCATACTTCCATGGCCACCATCTCCATCCATCCATGGCCACCATCTCCATCCACCCTTCCTCCATCCCTCCTTGCCCACCATCTCCACCCATCCTTCCTCTCCCATCTCCACCCATCCATCCATGGCCACCATCTCCATACTTCCATGGCCACCATCTCCATCCATCCATGGCCACCATCTCCATCCACCCTTCCTCCATCCCTCCTTGCCCACCATCTCCACCCATCCTTCCTCTCCCATCTCCATCCATCCATCCATGGCCACCTTCTCCATCTATCCGTGACCACCATCTCCATCCCTCCATGGCCACCATCTCCATCCATCCATGGCCACCATCTCCGTCCATCCATCCATGGCCACCATCTCCATCCATGACCACCATCTCCATCCACCCTTCCTCCATCCCTCCTTGCCCACCATCTCCATCCATCCTTCCTCTCCCATCTCCACCCATCCATCCATGGCCACCATCTCCATACTTCCATGGCCACCATCTCCATCCATCCATCCATGGCCACCATCTCCACCCATCCTTCCTCTCCCATCTCCACCCATCCATCCATGGCCACCATCTCCAGCTATCCGTGGCCACCATCTCCATCCATCCATCCGTGACCACCATCTCCATCCCTCCATGGCCACCACCTCCATCCATCCATGCCCACCATCTCCATCCATCCATCCATGGCCACCATCTCCACCCATCCTTCCTCTCCCATCTCCATCCATCCATCCATGGCCACCATCTCCATCCATCCATCCATGGCCACCATCTCCATCCATCCTTCCTCTCCCATCTCCATCCATCCATCCATGACCACCATCTCCATCCATCCGTGGCCACCATCTCCGTCCATCCATCCATGGCCACCATCTCCATCCACCCTCCCTCTATCCCTCCTAGCCCACCATCTCCACCCATGCTTCCTCTCCCATCTCCATCCATCCATCCATGGCCACCATCTCCATACTTCCATGGCCACCATCTCCATCCATCCATGGCCACCATCTCCATCCACCCTTCCTCCGTCCCTCCTTGCCCACCATCTCCACCCATCCTTCCTCTCCCATCTCCATCCATCCATCCATGGCCACTGTCTCCATCTATCCGTGGCCACCATCTCCATCCCTCCATGGCCACCATCTCCATCCATCCATGGCCACCATCTCCGTCCATCCATCCATGGCCACCATCTCCATCCATCCATGGCCACCATCTCCACCCATCCTTCCTCTCCCATCTCCATCCATCCATCCATGGCCACCATCTCCATCCATCCATGGCCACCATCTCCATCCATCCTTCCTCTCCCATCTCCACCCATCCATCCGTGGCCACCATCTCCATACTTCCATGGCCACCATCTCCACCCATCCATCCATGGCCACCATCTCCATCCATCCTTCCTCTCCCATCTCCATCCATCCATCCATGGCCACCATCTCCATCTATCCGTGGCCACCATCTCCATCCATCCATCCGTGACCACCATCTCCATCCCTCCATGGCCACCATCTCCATCCATCCATGCCCACCATCTCCATCCATCCATCCATGGCCACCATCTCCACCCATCCTTCCTCTCCCATCTCCATCCATCCATCCATGGCCACCGTCTCCGTCCATCCGTGGCCACCGTCTCCGTCCATCCTCCATCCCTCCATGGCCACCACCTCCACCCGTCCCTTCCCCTCCCACCTCCATCCCTCCGGCCCCACCCCGTTACCTCGGACGCCGTCAGCCCTCTGCACCCTCCTCAGAGCCTCCCGGGCCTCTTCCTCCTCCGTCCCGACGGTGGTGACGACGGTGACGGGCAGACCCCGAGCCCGGAGGTCCTGGGCCAAACCCTGCCCCACTTCGCGCCAGAGGTCCTGTGGGGCGGAGAGCACGGCCACGTGGGCCCACCGGAAGAAACGGAGGACGGAATGAAGCACCCCGGCGGGCTCCGGCATGGGGGTCACCAAGGTGTCCAACCCTTCCCCGTCTCCCAAACAAGCCCAAGAGACCAAAGGCTTGTTCCAAGCGGCCGCCAGTAGCCCGGCTGCCCCACAGGTAGCCGGATTGAGGGGTCCCACCAAACCGGTGGCGTAACGCTCGGCGTTGAGGAGTCCCGTCACCCCCTGGGGGGTGCGACACGCCTCGGCCAACACCACGGCGTCCCACCAGTAACCTTCGTTGAGGGTGGGGTCCCGGTTGAGCCGGGTGACGGCCAAACGAGAGGCCACCTCGGGCAAAGCCCGGGCCAGGAGGGGGTCGCAGGTCCAAGGACCCATCACCCCCACCTTGAAGGTGGCCCCTTGGGTGGGGGGGGGGTGGAGGAGGAGGAGGAGGAGGAGGGGAAGGAGGAGGAGGAAGAGGAGGTGGGGAGGCCACCGGGGGTGGTGGGAGAGGCGGAGGAGGAAGCTGGTGGGGACGGCGCCGCGGCGGGAGGGGACGGTTTGGGAGACGCCACCGCCGTGGGGGGTGCCACCACCGTGGGAGGTGCCATCGTGGGAGATGCCACTGCTTTGGGTGACACCGTGGCTGTGGGAGATGCCACCACCGTGGGAGGTGCCACCACCGCGGGAGGTGCCACCACCGTGGGAGACGCCACCACCGAGGGAAGCGCCATCGTGGGAGACGCCACCGCTTTGGGTGACACCGTGGCTGTGGGAGGTGCCACCACCGTGGGAGATGCCACCACTGGAGACGCCACCACTGTGGGAGGTGCCATCGTGGGAGATGCCACTGCTTTGGGGGACACCGTGGCTGTGGGAGATGCCCCCACCGTGGGAGATGCCACCACCGTGGGAAATGCCATCATGGGAGATGCCACCACCATGGGAGGTGCCATCGTGGGAGACACCACTGCTTTGGGGGACACCATGGCTGTGTGAGGTGCCACCACCATGGGAGATGCCACCACCATGGGAGGTGCCATCGTGGGAGATGCCACTGCTTTGGGGGACACCGTGGCTGTGGGAGGTGCCACCACTAGAGATGCCACTGCTTTGGGTGACACCGTGGCTGTGGGAGGTGCCACCACTGGAGATGCCACCACTGGAGATGCCACTGTGAGAGGTGCCGTCGTGGGAGACGCCACTGGTTGGGGTGACACCACGGCTGCGGGAGATGTCACCAAGGCGGGAGATGTCACTGTTCTGGGAGATGCCACCACCACGGGATGTGCTACCGGCGTGGGAGATGCCACCAGCCTGGGAGGTGGCGTTAAGGGAGGTGCCACCATCAGAGGAGATGCCGTCACGGGAGATGTCACTGCTGTGGGAGATGCCACCACCATGGGAGATGCCACCACTGGGGGAGGTGGTGTCATGGGAGATGCCACCACCATGGGAGATGCCACCGCTGTGGGAGACGCCACCACTGTGGGAGATGCCACCACCGGGAGAGACGCTGTCATGGGAGATGCCACCACCATGGGAGATGCCACCACCGTGGGAGATGTCACTCTTCTGGGCGATGCCACCACCATGGGAGATGCCACCACCAGGAGAGACGCTGTCATGGGAGATGCCACCGCTGTGGGAGATGCCACCACCATGGGAGATGTCACTCTTCTGGGCGATGCCATCACCGTGGGAGATGCCACCACTGGGGGAGATGCCACCACCGTGGGAGATGCCACCACTGGGGGAGATGCCGTCGGGGGAGATGCCACCGCCATGGGAGGTGTCACTCTTCTGGGGCGATGCCACCACCACGGGAGATGCCACCACCATGGGCGCTACTGTCACGGGAGACGTCCCCACCGTGGGAGATGTCACGGCAGGAGATGCCACCACGGGGGACGTCGTGGCGGGTGATGCCACCGTGGGAGACGTCACGGCGGGTGATGCCACCACGGGGGACGTCGTGGCGGGTGATGCCACCACAGCAAAAGTCATCGCGGGAGACGCCACCGGGGAAGGTGCCACCGGGGGTCATGTCCCCAGGGGTGCCACCGCCGGGGAAGAAGAAGCCACCGCGGGACCTCATGGTCGGGCGGGGGGCTGGGGGACGGGGTTGGTTTTTTTTTTGGGGGGGGGGTGGGGGGGGGGGGTGTCCTCAGGCCCTGGGGGGCCGCGGCGGGAGGCGCGGAGGGGCCGCGGTGGGGCGCGGAGGTGCCACCATGGTGAGGTGAGGACTTGGGGGTCCGAAGGGTCGAGGGGGGGGGGTCACCACCTGTGAGAGAAAGGGGGGGGGGGGGGTTAGAATTGGGGGCGGGGGCGGGGGGGGGTTCCCAGACACCCAGATCCTTGGCGGGGGGGGGGGGGGGGGGGGGGGGGGGGGGGCAGATATATGGGTCCCTGGGTGTGGGGGGGTCCCAGACACCGAGGTTTTGGGGTCGGGGGGGGTCCCAGACCCCCAGGTCCTTGGGTGGGGGGGCCCGACACGTAGGTTTTGGGGTGGGGGGGGTCCCTGATATATGGGTCCCTGGGGGGGGGGGCCCCAGATGCCGAGGTTTTGGGGTGTGGGGGGGGTCCCACACGTAGCTTTTGGGGTGGGGGGGGTCCCTGATATATGGGTCCCTGGGGGGGGGGGGCCCCAGATGCCGAGGTTTTGGGGTGTGGGGGGGGGTCCCACACGTAGCTTTTGGGGTGGGGGGGTCCCTGATATATGGGTGCCTGGGTGGGGGGGGGGGGGTCCCAGACACCGAGGTTTTTGGGAGGGGGGGTCCCTGACACCCAGATCTTTGGGGGGGGGGGGGGCAGATATATGGGTCCCTGGGTGTGGGGGGGGTCCCAGACACCGAGGTTTTGGGGTCGGGGGGGGTCCCAGACCCCCAGGTCCTTGGGTGGGGGGGCCCCACACGTAGGTTTTGGGGTGGGGGGGGTCCCTGATATATGGGTCCCTGGGTGGGGGGGGCCCAGATGCCGAGGTTTTGGGGTGTGGGGGGGGTCCCACACGTAGCTTTTGGGGTGGGGGGGTCCCTGATATATGGGTCCCTGGGTGGGGGGGGGGGTCCAGACACCGAGGTTTTGGGGAGGGGGGGTCCCAGACACCCAGATCTTTGAGGGGGGGTCCCAAATATATGGGTCCCTGGGTGGGGGGGGGTCCCTGACACCCAGATCTTTGGGGGGGGGTGCAGATATATGGGTCCTTGGGTGGGGGGGTCCCGGACACCGAGGTTTTGGGGTGGGGGGGTCCCAGACATGTAAGTTTTGGGGTCGGGGGGGGGTCCCAGACACCCAGGTCCTTGGGTGGGGGGGTCCCACACGTAGCTTTTGGGGTGGGGGGGGTCCCTGATATATGGGTCCCTGGGTGGGGGGGGGGTCCCTGACACCGAGGTTTTGGGGAGGGGGGGTCCCAGACACCCAGATCTTTGGGGGGGGGTCCCAAATATATGGGTCCCTGGGTGGGGGGGGGGGTCCCAGACACCGAGGTTTTGGGGAGGGGGGGTCCCAGACACCCAGATCTTTGGGGGGGGGGCCCCAGATATGGGTCCTTGGGTGGGGGGGTCCCGGACACCGAGGTTTTGGGGGGGGTGGGGGGGGGGTCCCACACGTAGGTTTCGGGGTGGGGGGGTCCCCGATTTATGGGTCCTTGGGGGGGGAGGGGGGGGTCCCGGACACCTGGGT
>NW_026529892.1:0-32712 GCF_028500815.1 Rissa tridactyla
ACCGGAAAATGCTTCGCAGGCTGCCGCGGCGGCGCCACGTGGGCACTGGTGTCGCCGAGGCTGACGGCCGCCGGAAAGCCCGCAGCCCCACGGGCTGTGGGGCCACGCGAGCGGCTGCCAAAGAGCTTTCCAACGAGGCACGGCTTTCCCTCCTGGCTCTTCGGGCGTGGGAGCTGTCGCCAGAGCCGCGGCCCTACCGGAAAATGCTTCGCAGGCTGGCGCGGCGGCGCCACGTGGGGGCCGGTGTCGCCGAGGCTGACGGCCGCCGGAAAGCCCGCAGCCCCACGGGCTGTGGGGCCACGCGAGCGGCTGCCAAAGAGCTTTCCAACGAGGCACGGCTTTCCCTCCTGGCTCTTCGGGCGTGGGAGCTGTCGCCAGAGACGCGGCCCTACCGGAAAATGCTTCGCAGGCTGGCGCGGCGGCGCCACGTGGGCGCCGGTGGCGCCGAGGCTGACGGCCGCCGGAAAGCCCGCAGCCCCACGGGCTGTGGGGCCACGCGAGCGGCTGCCAAAGAGCTTTCCAACGAGGCACGGCTTTCCCTCCTGCTCTTCGGGCGTGGGAGCTGTCGCCAGAGACGCGGCCCTACCGGAAAATGCTTCGCAGGCTGGCACGGCGGCGCCACGTGGTCGCAGGTGTCGCCGAGGCTGACGGCCGCCGGAAAGCCCGCAGCCCCACGGGCTGTGGGGCCACGCGAGCGGCTGCCAAAGAGCTTTCCAACGAGGCACGGCTTTCCCTCCTGGCTCTTCAGGCGTGGGAGCTGTCGCCAGAGACGCGGCCCTACCGGAAAATGCTTCGCAGGCTGGCGCGGCGGCGCCACGTGGGCACTGGTGTCGCCGAGGCTGACGGCCGCCGGAAAGCCCGCAGCCCCACGGGCTGTGGGGCCACGCGAGCGGCTGCCAAAGAGCTTTCCAACGAGGCACGGCTTTCCCTCCTGGCTCTTCGGGCGTGGGAGCTGTCGCCAGAGCCGCGGCCCTACCGGAAAATGCTTCGCAGGCTGGCGCGGCGGCGCCACGTGGGGGCCGGTGTCGCCGAGGCTGACGGCCGCCGGAAAGCCCGCAGCCCCACGGGCTGTGGGGCCACGCGAGCGGCTGCCAAGAGCTTTCCAACGAGGCACGGCTTTCCCTCCTGGCTCTTCGGGCGTGGGAGCTGTCGCCAGAGCCGCGGCCCTACCGGAAAATGCTTCGCAGGCTGGCGCGGCGGCGCCACGTGGGCGCCGGTGGCGCCGAGGCTGACGGCCGCCGGAAAGCCCGCAGCCCCACGGGCTGTGGGGCCATGCGCGCGGCTGCCAAAGAGCTTTCCAATGAGGCACGGCTTTCCCTCCTGGCTCTTCGGGCGTGGGAGCTGTCGCCAGAGCCGCGGCCCCCTACCGGAAAATGCTTCGCAGGCTGGCGCGGCGGCGCCACGTGGGCACTAGTGTCGCCGAGGCTGACGGCCGCCGGAAAGCCCGCAGCCCCACGGGCTGTGGGGCCACGCGAGCGGCTGCCAAAGAGCTTTCCAACGAGGCACGGCTTTCCCTCCTGGCTCTTCGGGCGTGGGAGCTGTCGCCAGAGACGCGGCCCTACCGGAAAATGCTTCGCAGGCTGGCGCGGCGGCGCCACGTGGGCGCCGGTGGCGCCGAGGCTGACGGCCGCCGGAAAGCCCGCAGCCCCACTGGCTGTGGGGCCACGCGAGCGGCTGCCAAAGAGCTTTCCAACGAGGCACGGCTTTCCCTCCTGGCTCTTCGGGCGTGGGAGCTGTCGCCAGAGCCGCGGCCCTACCGGAAAATGCTTCGCAGGCTGGCGCAGCGGCGCCACGTGGGCGCCGGTGGCGCCGAGGCTGACGGCCGCCGGAAAGCCCGCAGCCCCACGGGCTCTGGGGCCACGCGAGCGGCTGCCAAAGAGCTTTCCAACGAGGCACGGCTTTCCCTCCTGGCTCTTCGGGCGTGGGAGCTGTCGCCAGAGACGCGGCCCTACTGGAAAATGCTTCGCAGGCTGGCGCGGCGGCGCCACGTGGCCGCAGGTGTCGCCGAGGCTGACGGCCGCCGAGAAGCCCGCAGCCCCACGGGCTGTGGGGCCACGCGAGCGGCTGCCAAAGAGCTTTCCAATGAGGCACGGCTTTCCCTCCTGGCTCTTCGGGCATGGGAGCTGTCGCCAGAGCCGCGGCCCTACCAGAAAATGCTTCGCAGGCTGGCGCGGCGGCGCCACGTGGTCGCAGGTGTCGCCGAGGCTGATGGCCGCCGGAAAGCCCGCAGCGCCACGGGCTGTGGGGCCACTCGAGCAGCTGCCAAAGAGATTTCCAACGAGGCACGGCTTTCCCTCCTGGCTCTTTGGGCGTGGGAGCTGTCGCCAGAGCCGCGGCCCTACCGGAAAATGCTTCGCAGGCTGGCGCGGCGGCGCCACGTTGGCACTGTTGTCGCCGAGGCTGACGGCCGCCGGAAAGCCCGCAGCCCCACGGGCTGTGGGGCCACGCGAGCGGCTGCCAAAGAGCTTTCCAACGAGGCACGGCTTTCCCTCCTGGCTCTTCGGGCGTGGGAGCTGTCGCCAGAGCCGCGGCCCTACCGGAAAATGCTTCGCAGGCTGGCGCGGCGGGGCCACGTGTGCCCTGGTGTCGCCGAGGCTGATGGCCGCTGGAAAGCCCGCAGCCCCACGGGCTATGGGGCCACGCGAGCGGCTGCCAAAGAGCTTTCCAACGAGGCACGGCTTTCCCTCCTGGCTCTTCGGGCGTGGAGCTGTCGCCAGAGCCGCGGCCCTACCAGAAAATGCTTCGCAGGCTGGCGCGGCGGCGCCACGTGGGCGCCGGTGTCGCCGAGGCTGATGGCCGCCAGAAAGCCCGCAGCCCCACGGGCTGTGGGCCACGCGAGCGGCTGCCAAAGAGCTTTCCAACGAGGCACGGCTTTCCCTCCTGGCTCTTCGGGCGTGGGAGCTGTCGCCAGAGCCGCGGCCCTACCGGAAAATGCTTCGCAGGCTGGCGCGGCGGCGCCACGTGGGCGCCGGTGGCGCCGAGGCTGACGGCTGCCAGAAGGCCCGTAGCCCCACTGGCTGTGGGGCCACGCGAGCGGCTGCCAAAGAGCTTTCCAACGAGGCACGGCTTTCCCTCCTGGCTCTTCGGGCGTGGGAGCTGTCGCCACAGCCGCGGCCCTACCGGAAAATGCTTCGCAGGCTGGGGCGGCGGTGCCACGTGGGTGCAGGTGTCGCCGAGGCTGACGGCCGCCGGAAAGCCCGCAGCCCCACGGGCTGTGGGGCCACGCGAGCGGCTGCCAAAGAGCTTTCCAATGAGGCACGGCTTTCCCTCCTGGCTCTTCGGGCGTGGGAGCTGTCGCCACAGCCGCGGCCCTACCGGAAAATGCTTCGCAGGCTGGCGCGGCGGCGCCACGTGGGCGCCGGTGTCGCCGAGGCTGACGGCCGCCGGAAAGCCGCAGCCCCACGGGCTGTGGGGCCACGCGAGCGGCTGCCAAAGAGCTTTCCAACGAGGCACGGCTTTCCCTCCTGGCTCTTCGGGCGTGGGAGCTGTCGCCACAGCCGCGGCCCTACCGGAAAATGCTTCGCAGGCTGGCGCGGCGGCGCCACGTGGGCGCCGGTTTCGACGAGGCTGACGGCCGCCGGAAAGCCCGCAGCCCCACGGGATCTGGGGCCACGCGAGCGGCTGCCAAAGAGCTTTCCAACGAGGCACGGCTTTCCCTCCTGGCTCTTCGGGCGTGGGAGCTGTCGCCAGAGACGCGGCCCTACTGGAAAATGCTTCGCAGGCTGGCGCGGCGGCGCCACGTGGCCGCAGGTGTCGCCGAGGCTGACGGCCGCCGAGAAGCCCGCAGCCCCACGGGCTGTGGGGCCACGCGAGCGGCTGCCAAAGAGCTTTCCAATGAGGCACGGCTTTCCCTCCTGGCTCTTCGGGCATGGGAGCTGTCGCCAGAGCCGCGGCCCTACCGGAAAATGCTTCGCAGGCTGGCGCGGCGGCGCCACGTGGTCGCAGGTGTCGCCGAGGCTGATGGCCGCCGGAAAGCCCGCAGCCCCACGGGCTGTGGGGCCACTCGAGCAGCTGCCAAAGAGATTTCCAACGAGGCACGGCTTTCCGTCCTGGCTCTTTGGGCGTGGGAGCTGTCGCCAGACCCGCGGCCCTAGCGGAAAATGCTTCGCAGGCTGGCGCGGCGGCGCCACGTTGGCACTGTTGTCGCCGAGGCTGACGGCCGCCGGAAAGCCGCAGCCCCACGGGCTGTGGGGCCACGCGAGCGGCTGCCAAGAGCTTTCCAACGAGGCACGGCTTTCCCTCCTGGCTCTTCGGGCGTGGGAGCTGTCGCCAGAGCCGCGGCCCTACAGGAAAATGCTTCGCAGGCTGGCGCGGCGGGCCACGTGTGCCCTGGTGTCGCCGAGGCTGATGGCCGCTGGAAAGCCCGCAGCCCCACGGGCTATGGGGCCACGCGAGCGGCTGCCAAAGAGCTTTCCAACGAGGCACGGCTTTCCCTCCTGGCTCTTCGAGCGTGGGAGCTGTCGCCAGAGCCGCGGCCCTACCGGAAAATGCTTCGCAGGCTGGCGCGGCGGCGCCACGTGGGCGCCGGTGTCGCCGAGGCTGATGGCCGCCAGAAAGCCCGCAGCCCCACGGGCTGTGGGGCCACGCGAGCGGCTGCCAAAGAGCTTTCCAACGAGGCACGGCTTTCCCTCCTGGCTCTTCGGGCGTGGGAGCTGTCGCCAGAGCCGCGGCCCTACCGGAAAATGCTTCGCAGGCTGACGCAGCGGCGCCACGTGGACGCCGGTGTCGCCGAGGCTGACGGCCGCCGGAAAGCCCGCAGCCCCACGGGCTGTGGGGCCACGTGAGCGGCTGCCAAAGAGCTTTCCAACGAGGCACGGCTTTCCCTCCTGGCTCTTCGGGCGTGGGAGCTGTCGCCAGAGCCACGGCCCTACCGGAAAATGCTTCGCAGGCTGGCGCGGCGGCGCCACGTGGTCGCAGGTGTCGCCGAGGCTGACGGCCGCCGGAAAGCCCGCAGCCCCACGCGCTGTGGGGCCACGCGAGCGGCTGCCAAAGAGCTTTCCAACGAGGCACGGCTTTCCCTCCTGGCTCTTCGGGCGTGGGAGCTGTCGCCAGAGCCGTGGCCCTACCGGAAAATGCTTCGCAGGCTGGCGCAGCGGCGCCACGTGGACGCCGGTGTCGCCGAGGCTGACGGCCGACGGAAAGCCCGCAGCCCCACGGGCTGTGGGGCCACGTGAGCGGCTGCCAAAGAGCTTTCCAAGGAGGCACGGCTTTCCGTCCTGGCTCTTCGGGCGTGGGAGCTGTCGCCAGAGACGCGGCCCTACCGGAAAATGCTTCGCAGGCTGGGGCGGGTGGCGCCACGTGGGCGCAGGTGGAGCCGAGGCTGACGGCCGCCGAAAAGCCCGCAGCCCCACGGGCTGTGGGGCCACGCGAGCGGCTGCCAAAGAGCTTTCCAACGAGGCACGGCTTTCCGTCCTGGCTCTTCGGGCGTGGGAGCTGTCGCCAGAGCCGCAGCCCTACCGGAAAATGCTTCGCAGGCTGGCGCGGCGGCGCCACGTGGGCACTGGTGCCGCCGAGGCTGACGGCCGCCGAAAAGCCCGCAGCCCCACGGGCTGTGGGGCCACACGAGCGGCTGCCAAAGAGCTTTCCAACGAGGCACGGCTTTCCCTCCTGGCTCTTCGGGCGTGGGAGCTGTCGCCAGAGACGCGGCCCTACCGGAAAATGCTTCGCAGGCTGGCGCGGCGGCGCCACGTGGGCGCAGGTGTCGCCGAGGCTGACGGCCGCAGGAAAGCCCGCAGCCCCACGGGCTGTGGGGCCACGCGAGCGGCTGCCAAAGAGCTTTCCAACGAGGCACGGCTTTCCCTCCTGGCTCTTCGGGCGTGGGAGCTGTCGCCAGAGACGCGGCCCTACCGGAAAATGCTTCGCAGGCTGGCGCGGCGGCGCCACGTGGGCGCATCTGTCGCCAAGGCTGACGGCCGCCGGAAAGCCCGCAGCCCCACGGGCTGTGGGGCCACGCGAGCGGCTGCCAAAGAGCTTTCCAACGAGGCACGGCTTTCCCTCCTGGCTCTTCGGGCGTGGGAGCTGTCGCCAGAGACGCGGCCCTACCGGAAAATGCTTCGCAGGCTGGCGCGGCGGCGCCACGTGGGCGCCGGTGGCGCCGAGGCTGACGGCCGCCGGAAAGCCCGCAGCCCCACGGGCTGTGGGGCCACGCGACCGGCTGCCAAAGAGCTTTCCAAGGAGGCACGGCTTTCCCTCCTGGCTCTTCGGGCGTGGGAGCTGTCGCCAGAGACGCGGCCCTACCGGAAAATGCTTCGCAGGCTGGCGCGGCGGCGCCACGTGGGCACTGGTGTCGCCGAGGCTGACGGCCGCCGAAAAGCCCGCAGCCCCACGGGCTGTGGGGCCACGCGAGCGGCTGCCAAAGAGCTTTCCAACGAGGCACGGCTTTCCCTCCTGGCTCTTCGGGCGTGGGAGCTGTCGCCAGAGACGCGGCCCTAGCGGAAAATGCTTCGCAGGCTGGCGCGGCGGCGCCACGTGGGCACTGGTGTCGCCCGAGGCTGACGGCCGCCGAAAAGCCCGCAGCCCCACGGGCTGTGGGGCCACGCGAGCGGCTGCCAAAGAGCTTTCCAACGAGGCACGGCTTTCCCTCCTGGCTCTTCGGGCGTGGGAGCTGTCGCCAGAGACGCGGCCCTACTGGAAAATGCTTCGCAGGCTGGCGCGGCGGCGCCACGTGGCCGCAGGTGTCGCCGAGGCTGACGGCCGCCGAGAAGCCCGCAGCCCCACGGGCTGTGGGGCCACGCGAGCGGCTGCCAAAGAGCTTTCCAATGAGGCACGGCTTTCCCTCCTGGCTCTTCGGGCATGGAGCTGTCGCCAGAGCCGCGGCCCTACCGGAAAATGCTTCGCAGGCTGGCGCGGCGGCGCCACGTGGTCGCAGGTGTCGCCGAGGCTGATGGCCGCCGGAAAGCCCGCAGCCCCACGGGCTGTGGGGCCACTCGAGCAGATGCCAAAGAGATTTCCAACGAGGCACGGCTTTCCCTCCTGGCTCTTTGGGCGTGGGAGCTGTCGCCAGACCCGCGGCCCTAGCGGAAAATGCTTCGCAGGCTGGCGCGGCGGCGCCACGTTGGCACTGTTGTCGCCGAGGCTGACGGCCGCCGGAAAGCCCGCAGCCCCACGGGCTGTGGGGCCACGCGAGCGGCTGCCAAAGAGCTTTCCAACGAGGCACGGCTTTCCCTCCTGGCTCTTCGGGCGTGGGAGCTGTCGCCAGAGCCGCGGCCCTACAGGAAAATGCTTCGCAGGCTGGCGCGGCGGGGCCACGTGTGCCCTGGTGTTGCCGAGGCTGATGGCCGCTGGAAAGCCCGCAGCCCCACGGGCTATGGGGCCACGCGAGCGGCTGCCAAAGAGCTTTCCAACGAGGCACGGCTTTCCCTCCTGGCTCTTCGGGCGTGGGAGCTGTCGCCAGAGCCGCGGCCCTACCGGAAAATGCTTCGCAGGCTGGCGCGGCGGCGCCACGTGGGCGCCGGTGTCGCCGAGGCTGATGGCCGCCAGAAAGCCCGCAGCCCCACGGGCTGTGGGGCCACGCGAGCGGCTGCCAAAGAGCTTTCCAACGAGGCACGGCTTTCCCTCCTGGCTCTTCGGGCGTGGGAGCTGTCGCCAGAGCCGCGGCCCTACCGGAAAATGCTTCACAGGCTGGCGCAGCGGCGCCACGTGGACGCCGGTGTCGCCGAGGCTGACGGCCGCCGGAAAGCCCGCAGCCCCACGGGCTGTGGGGCCACGTGAGCGGCTGCCAAAGAGCTTTCCAACGAGGCACGGCTTTCCCTCCTGGCTCTTCGGCGTGGGAGCTGTCGCCAGAGCCACGGCCCTACCGGAAAATGCTTCGCAGGCTGGCGCGGCGGCGCCACGTGGTCGCAGGTGTCGCCGAGGCTGACGGCCGCCGGAAAGCCCGCAGCCCCACGCGCTGTGGGGCCACGCGAGCGGCTGCCAAAGAGCTTTCCAACGAGGCACGGCTTTCCCTCCTGGCTCTTCGGGCGTGGGAGCTGTCGCCAGAGCCGTGGCCCTACCGGAAAATGCTTCGCAGGCTGGCGCAGCGGCGCCACGTGGACGCCGGTGTCGCCGAGGCTGACGGCTGCCGGAAAGCCCGCAGCCCCACGGGCTGTGGGCCACGTGAGCGGCTGCCAAAGAGCTTCCAAGGAGGCACGGCTTTCCGTCCTGGCTCTTCGGGCGTGGGAGCTGTCGCCAGAGACGCGGCCCTACCGGAAAATGCTTCGCAGGCTGGGGCGGTGGCGCCACGTGGGCGCAGGTGGAGCCGAGGCTGACGGCCGCCGAAAAGCCCGCAGCCCCACGGGCTGTGGGGCCACGCGAGCGGCTGCCAAAGAGCTTTCCAACGAGGCACGGCTTTCCGTCCTGGCTCTTCGGGCGTGGGAGCTGTCGCCAGAGCCGCAGCCCTACCGGAAAATGCTTCGCAGGCTGGCGCGGCGGCGCCACGTGGCACTGGTGCCGCCGAGGCTGACGGCCGCCGAAAAGCCCGCAGCCCCACGGGCTGTGGGGCCACACGAGCGGCTGCCAAAGAGCTTTCCAACGAGGCACGGCTTTCCCTCCTGGCTCTTCGGGCGTGGGAGCTGTCGCCAGAGACGCGGCCCTACCGGAAAATGCTTCGCAGGCTGGCGCGGCGGCGCCACGTGGTCGCAGGTGTCGCCGAGGCTGACGGCCGCAGGAAAGCCCGCAGCCCCACGGGCTGTGGGGCCACGCGAGCGGCTGCCAAAGAGCTTTCCAACGAGGCACGGCTTTCCCTCCTGGCTCTTCGGGCGTGGGAGCTGTCGCCAGAGACGCGGCCCTACCGGAAAATGCTTCGCAGGCTGGCGCGGCGGCGCCACGTGGGCGCATCTGTCGCCAAGGCTGACGGCCGCCGGAAAGCCCGCAGCCCCACGGGCTGTGGGGCCACGCGAGCGGCTGCCAAAGAGCTTTCCAACGAGGCACGGCTTTCCCTCCTGGCTCTTCGGGCGTGGGAGCTGTCGCCAGAGACGCGGCCCTACCGGAAAATGCTTCGCAGGCTGGCGCGGCGGCGCCACGTGGGCGCCGGTGTTGCCGAGGCTGACGGCCGCCGGAAAGCCCGCAGCCCCACGGGCTGTAGGACCACGCGAGCGGCTGCCAAAGAGCTTTCCAACGAGGCACGGCTTTCCCTCCTGGCTCTTCGGGCGTGGGAGCTGTCGCCAGAGCCGCGGCCCTACCGGAAAATGCTTCGCAGGCTGGCGCGGCGGCGCCACGTGGGCACTGGTGTCGCCGAGGCTGACGGCCGCCGGAAAGCCCGCAGCCCCACGGGCTGTGGGGCCACGCGAGCGGCTGCCAAAGAGCTTTCCAACGAGGCACGGCTTTCCCTCCTGGCTCTTCGGGCGTGGGAGCTGTCGCCAGAGACGCGGCCCTACTGGAAAATGCTTCGCAGGCTGGCGCGGCGGCGCCACGTGGCCGCAGGTGTCGCCGAGGCTGACGGCCGCCGAGAAGCCCGCAGCCCCACGGGCTGTGGGGCCACGCGAGCGGCTGCCAAAGAGCTTTCCAATGAGGCACGGCTTTCCCTCCTGGCTCTTCGGGCATGGGAGCTGTCGCCAGAGCCGCGGCCCTACCGGAAAATGCTTCGCAGGCTGGCGCGGCGGCGCCACGTGGTCGCAGGTGTCGCCGAGGCTGATGGCCGCCGGAAAGCCCGCAGCCCCACGGGCTGTGGGGCCACTCGAGCAGATGCCAAAGAGATTTCCAACGAGGCACGGCTTTCCGTCCTGGCTCTTTGGGCGTGGGAGCTGTCGCCAGACCCGCGGCCCTAGCGGAAAATGCTTCGCAGGCTGGCGCGGCGGCGCCACGTTGGCACTGTTGTCGCCGAGGCTGACGGCCGCCGGAAAGCCCGCAGCCCCACGGGCTGTGGGGCCACGCGAGCGGCTGCCAAAGAGCTTTCCAACGAGGCACGGCTTTCCCTCCTGGCTCTTCGGGCGTGGGAGCTGTCGCCAGAGCCGCGGCCCTACCGGAAAATGCTTCGCAGGCTGGCGCAGCGGCGCCACGTGGACGCCGGTGTCGCCGAGGCTGACGGCCGCCGGAAAGCCCGCAGCCCCACGGGCTGTGGGGCCACGTGAGCGGCTGCCAAAGAGCTTTCCAACGAGGCACGGCTTTCCCTCCTGGCTCTTCGGGCGTGGGAGCTGTCGCCAGAGCCACGGCCCTACCGGAAAATGCTTCGCAGGCTGGCGCGGCGGCGCCACGTGGTCGCAGGTGTCGCCGAGGCTGACGGCCGCCGGAAAGCCCGCAGCCCCACGCGCTGTGGGGCCACGCGAGCGGCTGCCAAAGAGCTTTCCAACGAGGCACGGCTTTCCCTCCTGGTTCTTCGGGCGTGGGAGCTGTCGCCAGAGCCGTGGCCCTACCGGAAAATGCTTCGCAGGCTGGCGCAGCGGCGCCACGTGGACGCCGGTGTCGCCGAGGCTGACGGCTGCCGGAAAGCCCGCAGCCCCACGGGCTGTGGGGCCACGTGAGCGGCTGCCAAAGAGCTTTCCAAGGAGGCACGGCTTTCCGTCCTGGCTCTTCGGGCGTGGGAGCTGTCGCCAGAGACGCGGCCCTACCGGAAAATGCTTCGCAGGCTGGGGCGGTGGCGCCACGTGGGCGCAGGTGGAGCCGAGGCTGACGGCCGCCGAAAAGCCCGCAGCCCCACGGGCTGTGGGGCCACGCGAGCGGCTGCCAAAGAGCTTTCCAACGAGGCACGGCTTTCCGTCCTGGCTCTTCGGGCGTGGGAGCTGTCGCCAGAGCCGCAGCCCTACCGGAAAATGCTTCGCAGGCTGGCGCGGCGGCGCCACGTGGGCACTGGTGCCGCCGAGGCTGACGGCCGCCGAAAAGCCCGCAGCCCCACGGGCTGTGGGGCCACGCGAGCGGCTGCCAAAGAGCTTTCCAACGAGGCACGGCTTTCCCTCCTGGCTCTTCGGGCGTGGGAGCTGTCGCCAGAGACGCGGCCCTACCGGAAAATGCTTCGCAGGCTGGCGCGGCGGCGCCACGTGGTCGCAGGTGTCGCCGAGGCTGACGGCCGCAGGAAAGCCCGCAGCCCCACGGGCTGTGGGGCCACGCGAGCGGCTGCCAAAGAGCTTTCCAACGAGGCACGGCTTTCCCTCCTGGCTCTTCGGGCGTGGGAGCTGTCGCCAGAGACGCGGCCCTACCGGAAAATGCTTCGCAGGCTGGCGCGGCGGCGCCACGTGGGCGCATCTGTCGCCAAGGCTGACGGCCGCCGGAAAGCCCGCAGCCCCACGGGCTGTGGGGCCACGCGAGCGGCTGCCAAAGAGCTTTCCAACGAGGCACGGCTTTCCCTCCTGGCTCTTCGGGCGTGGGAGCTGTCGCCAGAGACGCGGCCCTACCGGAAAATGCTTCGCAGGCTGGCGCGGCGGCGCCACGTGGGCGCCGGTGTTGCCGAGGCTGACGGCCGCCGGAAAGCCCGCAGCCCCACGGGCTGTGGGACCACGCGAGCGGCTGCCAAAGAGCTTTCCAACGAGGCACGGCTTTCCCTCCTGGCTCTTCGGGCGTGGGAGCTGTCGCCAGAGCCGCGGCCCTACCGGAAAATGCTTCGCAGGCTGGCGCGGCGGCGCCACGTGGGCGCCGGTGGCGCCGAGGCTGACGGCCGCCGGAAAGCCCGCAGCCCCACGGGCTGTGGGGCCACGCGAGCGGCTGCCAAAGAGCTTTCCAACGAGGCACGGCTTTCCCTCCTGGCTCTTCGGGCGTGGGAGCTGTCGCCAGAGACGCGGCCCTACCGGAAAATGCTTCGCAGGCTGGCGCGGCGGCGCCACGTGGGCGCCGGTGGCGCCGAGGCTGACGGCCGCCGGAAAGCCCGCAGCCCCACGGGCTGTGGGGCCACGCGAGCGGCTGCCAAAGAGCTTTCCAACGAGGCACGGCTTTCCCTCCTGGCTCTTCGGGCGTGGGAGCTGTCGCCAGAGACGCGGCCCTACCGGAAAATGCTTCGCAGGCTGGCGCGGCGGCGCCACGTGGGCACTGGTGTCGCCGAGGCTGACGGCCGCCGGAAAGCCCGCAGCCCCACGGGCTGTGGGGCCACGCGAGCGGCTGCCAAAGAGCTTTCCAACGAGGCACGGCTTTCCCTCCTGGCTCTTCGGGCGTGGGAGCTGTCGCCAGAGCCGCGGCCCTACCGGAAAATGCTTCGCAGGCTGGCGCGGCGGCGCCACGTGGGGGCCGGTGTCGCCGAGGCTGACGGCCGCCGGAAAGCCCGCAGCCCCACGGGCTCTGGGGCCACGCGAGCGGCTGCCAAAGAGCTTTCCAACGAGGCACGGCTTTCCCTCCTGGCTCTTCGGGCGTGGGAGCTGTCGCCAGAGCCGCGGCCCTACCGGAAAATGCTTCGCAGGCTGGCGCGGCGGCGCCACGTGGGCGCCGGTGGCGCCGAGGCTGACAGCCGCCGGAAAGCCCGCAGCCCCACGGGCTGTGGGGCCATGCGCGCGGCTGCCAAAGAGCTTTCCAATGAGGCACGGCTTTCCCTCCTGGCTCTTCGGGCGTGGGAGCTGTCGCCAGAGCCGCGGCCCTACCGGAAAATGCTTCGCAGGCTGGCGCGGCGGCGCCACGTGGACGCCGGTGTCGCCGAGGCTGACGGCCGCCGGAAAGCCCGCAGCCCCACGGGCTGTGGGGCCACGTGAGCGGCTGCCAAAGAGCTTTCCAACGAGGCACGGCTTTCCCTCCTGGCTCTTCGGGCGTGGGAGCTGTCGCCAGAGCCGCGGCCCTACCGGAAAATGCTTCGCAGGCTGGCGCGGCGGCGCCACGTGGGCGCCGGTGGCGCCGAGGCTGACGGCCGCCGGAAAGCCCGCAGCCCCACGGGCTGTGGGGCCACGCGAGCGGCTGCCAAAGAGCTTTCCAACGAGGCACGGCTTTCCCTCCTGGCTCTTCAGGCGTGGGAGCTGTCGCCAGAGACGCGGCCCTACTGGAAAATGCTTCGCAGGCTGGCGCGGCGGCGCCACGTGGGCACTGGTGTCGCCGAGGCTGACGGCCGCCGGAAAGCCCGCAGCCCCACGGGCTGTGGGGCCACGCGAGCGGCTGCCAAAGAGCTTTCCAACGAGGCACGGCTTTCCCTCCTGGCTCTTCGGGCGTGGGAGCTGTGGCCAGAGCCGCGGCCATACCGGAAAATGCTTCGCAGGCTGGCGCGGCGGCGCCACGTGGGCGCCGGTGGCGCCGAGGCTGACGGCCGCCGGAAAGCCCGCAGCCCCACGGGCTGTGGGGCCACGCGAGCGGCTGCCAAAGAGCTTTCCAACGAGGCACGGCTTTCCCTCCTGGCTCTTCAGGCGTGGGAGCTGTCGCCAGAGACGCGGCCCTACTGGAAAATGCTTCGCAGGCTGGCGCGGCGGCGCCACGTGGGCACTGGTGTCGCCGAGGCTGACGGCCGCCGGAAAGCCCGCAGCCCCACGGGCTGTGGGGCCACGCGAGCGGCTGCCAAAGAGCTTTCCAACGAGGCACGGCTTTCCCTCCTGGCTCTTCGGGCGTGGGAGCTGTCGCCAGAGCCGCGGCCCTACCGGAAAATGCTTCGCAGGCTGGCGCGGCGGCGCCACGTGGGCGCCGGTGTCGCCGAGGCTGACGGCCGCCGGAAAGCCCGCAGCCCCACGGGCTGTGGGGCCACGCGAGCGGCTGCCAAAGAGCTTTCCAACGAGGCACGGCTTTCCCACCTGGCTCTTCGGGCGTGGGAGCTGTCGCCAGAGACGCGGCCCTACCGGAAAATGCTTCGCAGGCTGGCGCGGCGGCGCCACGTGGGCGCCGGTGGCGCCGAGGCTGACGGCTGACGGAAGGCCCGCAGCCCCACGGGCTGTGGGGCCACGCGAGCGGCTGCCAAAGAGCTTTCCAACGAGGCACGGCTTTCCCTCCTGGCTCTTCGGGCGTGGGAGCTGTCGCCAGAGCCGCGGCCCTACCGGAAAATGCTTCGCAGGCTGGCGCGGCGGCGCCACGTGGTCGCAGGTGTCGCCGAGGCTGACGGCCGCTGGAAAGCCCGCAGCCCCACGGGCTGTGGGGCCACGCGAGCGGTTGCCAAAGAGCTTTCCAACGAGGCACGGCTTTCCGTCCTGGCTCTTCGGGCGTGGGAGCTGTCGCCAGAGACGCGGCCCTACCGGAAAATGCTTCGCAGGCTGGCACGGCGGCGCCACGTGTGCCCTGGTGTCGCCGAGGCTGATGGCCGCCGGAAAGCCCGCAGCCCCACGGGCTATGGGGCCATGCGAGCGGCTGCCAAAGAGCTTTCCAACGAGGCATGGCTTTCCCTCCTGGCTCTTCGGGCGTGGGAGCTGTCGCCAGAGACGCGGCCCTACCGGAAAATGCTTCGCAGGCTGGCACGGCGGCGCCACGTGGTCGCAGGTGTCGCCGAGGCTGACGGCCGCCGGAAAGCCCGCAGCCCCACGGGCTGTGGGGCCACGCGAGCGGCTGCCAAAGAGCTTTCCAACGAGGCACGGCTTTCCCTCCTGGCTCTTCAGGCGTGGGAGCTGTCGCCAGAGCCGCGGCCCTACCGGAAAATGCTTCGCAGGCTGGCGTGGCGGCGCCACGTGGGCACTAGTGTCGCCGAGGCTGACGGCCGCCGGAAAGCCCGCAGCCCCACGGGCTGTGGGGCCACGCGAGCGGCTGCCAAAGAGCTTTCCAATGAGGCACGGCTTTCCCTCCTGGCTCTTCGGGCGTGGGAGCTGTCGCCAGAGCCGCGGCCCTACCGGAAAATGCTTCGCAGGCTGGCGCGGCGGTGCCACGTGGGGGCCGGTGTCGCCGAGGCTGACGGCCGCCGGAAAGCCCGCAGCCCCACGGGCTGTAGGGCCACGCGAGCGGCTGCCAAAGAGCTTTCCAACGAGGCACGGCTTTCCCTCCTGGCTCTTCGGGCGTGGGAGCTGTCGCCAGCGCCGCGACCCTACCGGAAAATGCTTCGCAAGCTGGCGCGGCGGCGCCACATGGGCGCCGGTGGCGCCGAGGCTGACGGCCGCCGGAAAGCCCGCAGCCCCACGGGCTGTGGGGCCATGCGAGCGGCTGCCAAAAGCTTTCCAATGAGGCACGGCTTTCCCTCCTGGCTCTTCGGGCGTGGGAGCTGTCGCCAGAGCCGCGGCCCTACCGGAAAATGCTTCGCAGGCTGGCGCGGCGGCGCCACATGGGCGCCGGTGGCGCCGAGGCTGACGGCCGCCGGAAAGCCCGCAGCCCCACGGGCTGTGGGGCCACGCGAGCGGCTGCCAAAGAGCTTTCCAACGAGGCACGGCTTTCCCTCCTGGCTCTTCGGGCGTGGGAGCTGTCGCCAGAGCCGCGGCCCTACCGGAAAATGCTTCGCAGGCTGGCGCGGCGGCGCCACGTGGGGGCCGGTGTCGCCGAGGCTGACGGCCGCCGGAAAGCCCGCAGCCCCACGGGCTGTGGGGCCACGCGAGCGGCTGCCAAAGAGCTTTCCAACGAGGCACGGCTTTCCCTCCTGGCTCTTCGGGCGTGGGAGCTGTCGCCAGAGCCGCGGCCCTACCGGAAAATGCTTCGCAGGCTGGCGGTGCGGCGCCACGTGGGCACTGGTGTCGCCGAGGCTGACGGCCGCCGGAAAGCCCGCAGCCCCACGGGCTGTGGGGCCACGCGAGCGGCTGCCAAAGAGCTTTCCAACGAGGCATGGCTTTCCCTCCTGGCTCTTCGGGCGTGGGAGCTGTCGCCAGAGACGCGGCCCTACCGGAAAATGCTTCGCAGGCTGGCGCGGCGGCGCCACGTGGGCGCCGGTGGCGCCGAGGCTGACGGCTGACGGAAGGCCCGCAGCCCCACGGGCTGTGGGGCCACGCGAGCGGCTGCCAAAGAGCTTTCCAACGAGGCACGGCTTTCCCTCCTGGCTCTTCGGGCGTGGGAGCTGTCGCCAGAGCCGCGGCCCTACCGGAAAATGCTTCGCAGGCTGGCGCGGCGGCGCCACGTGGTCGCAGGTGTCGCCGAGGCTGACGGCCGCCGGAAAGCCCGCAGCCCCACGGGCTGTGGGGCCACGCGAGCGGTTGCCAAAGAGCTTTCCAACGAGGCACAGCTTTCCGTCCTGGCTCTTCGGGCGTGGGAGCTGTCGCCAGAGCCGCGGTCCTACCGGAAAATGCTTCGCAGGCTGCCACGGCGGCGCCACGTGTGCCCTGGTGTCGCCGAGGCTGATGGCCGCCGGAAAGCCCGCAGCCCCACGGGCTATGGGGCCATGCGAGCGGCTGCCAAAGAGCTTTCCAACGAGGCACGGCTTTCCCTCCTGGCTCTTCGGGCGTGGGAGCTGTCGCCAGAGCCGCGGCCCTACCGGAAAATGCTTCGCAGGCTGGCGCGGCGGCGCCACGTGGGGGCGTGTGTCGCCGAGGCTGACGGCCGCCGGAAAGCCCGCAGCCCCACGGGCTGTGGGGCCACGCGAGCGGCTGCCAAAGAGCTTTCCAACGAGGCACGGCTTTCCCTCCTGGCTCTTTGGGCGTGGGAGCTGTCGCCAGAGCCGCGGCCCTACCGGAAAATGCTTCGCAGGCTGGCGCGGCGGCGCCACGTAGGCGCCGGTGGCGCCGAGGCTGACGGCCGCCGGAAAGCCCGCAGCCCCACGGGCTGTGGGGCCATGCGCGCGGCTGCCAAAGAGCTTTCCAATGAGGCACGGCTTTCCCTCCTGGCTCTTCGGGCGTGGGAGCTGTCGCCAGAGCCGCGGCCCTACCGGAAAATGCTTCGCAGGCTGGCGCGGCGGCGCCACGTGGGCGCCGGTGTCGCCGAGGCTGACGGCCGCCGGAAAGCCCGCAGCCCCACGGGCTGTGGGGCCACGCGAGCGGCTGCCAAAGAGCTTTCCAACGAGGCACGGCTTTCCCTCCTGGCTCTTCGGGCGTGGGAGCTGTCGCCAGAGCCGCGGCCCTACCGGAAAATGCTTCGCAGGCTGGCGGTGCGGCGCCACGTGGGCACTGGTGTCGCCGAGGCTGACGGCCGCCGGAAAGCCCGCAGCCCCACGGGCTGTGGGGCCACGCGAGCGGCTGCCAAAGAGCTTTCCAACGAGGCATGGCTTTCCCTCCTGGCTCTTCGGGCGTGGGAGCTGTCGCCAGAGACGCGGCCCTACCGGAAAATGCTTCGCAGGCTGGCGCGGCGGCGCCACGTGGGCGCCGGTGGCGCCGAGGCTGACGGCTGACGGAAGGCCCGCAGCCCCACGGGCTGTGGGGCCACGCGAGCGGCTGCCAAAGAGCTTTCCAACGAGGCACGGCTTTCCCTCCTGGCTCTTCGGGCGTGGGAGCTGTCGCCAGAGCCGCGGCCCTACCGGAAAATGCTTCGCAGGCTGGCGCGGCGGCGCCACGTGGTCGCAGGTGTCGCCGAGGCTGACGGCCGCCGGAAAGCCCGCAGCCCCACGGGCTGTGGGGCCACGCGAGCGGTTGCCAAAGAGCTTTCCAACGAGGCACAGCTTTCCGTCCTGGCTCTTCGGGCGTGGGAGCTGTCGCCAGAGCCGCGGTCCTACCGGAAAATGCTTCGCAGGCTGCCACGGCGGCGCCACGTGTGCCCTGGTGTCGCCGAGGCTGATGGCCGCCGGAAAGCCCGCAGCCCCACGGGCTATGGGGCCATGCGAGCGGCTGCCAAAGAGCTTTCCAACGAGGCACGGCTTTCCCTCCTGGCTCTTCGGGCGTGGGAGCTGTCGCCAGAGCCGCGGCCCTACCGGAAAATGCTTCGCAGGCTGGCGCGGCGGCGCCACGTGGGGGCGTGTGTCGCCGAGGCTGACGGCCGCCGGAAAGCCCGCAGCCCCACGGGCTGTGGGGCCACGCGAGCGGCTGCCAAAGAGCTTTCCAACGAGGCACGGCTTTCCCTCCTGGCTCTTTGGGCGTGGAGCTGTCGCCAGAGCCGCGGCCCTACCGGAAAATGCTTCGCAGGCTGGCGCGGCGGCGCCACGTAGGCGCCGGTGGCGCCGAGGCTGACGGCCGCCGGAAAGCCCGCAGCCCCACGGGCTGTGGGGCCATGCGCGCGGCTGCCAAAGAGCTTTCCAATGAGGCACGGCTTTCCCTCCTGGCTCTTCGGGCGTGGGAGCTGTCGCCAGAGCCGCGGCCCTACCGGAAAATGCTTCGCAGGCTGGCGCGGCGGCGCCACGTGGGCGCCGGTGTCGCCGAGGCTGACGGCCGCCGGAAAGCCCGCAGCCCCACGGGCTGTGGGGCCACGCGAGCGGCTGCCAAAGAGCTTTCCAACGAGGCACGGCTTTCCCTCCTGGCTCTTCGGGCGTGGGAGCTGTCGCCAGAGCCGCGGCCCTACCGGAAAATGCTTCGCAGGCTGGCGCGGCGGCGCCACGTGGGCGCCGGTGTCGCCGAGGCTGACGGCCGCCGGAAAGCCCGCAGCCCCACGGGCTGTGGGGCCACGCGAGCGGCTGCCAAAGAGCTTTCCAACGAGGCACGGCTTTCCCTCCTGGCTCTTCCGGGCGTGGGAGCTGTCGCCAGAGACGCGGTCCTACCGGAAAATGCTTCGCAGGCTGGCGCGGCGGCGCCACGTGGGCGCCGGTGGCGCCGAGGCTGACGGCTGACGGAAGGCCCGCAGCCCCACGGGCTGTGGGGCCACGCGAGCGGCTGCCAAAGAGCTTTCCAACGAGGCACGGCTTTCCTCCTGGCTCTTCGGGCGTGGGAGCTGTCGCCAGAGCCGCGGCCCTACCGGAAAATGCTTCGCAGGCTGGCGCGGCGGCGCCACGTGGTCGCCGGTGGCGCCGAGGCTGACGGCCGCTGGAAAGCCCGCAGCCCCACGGGCTGTGGGGCCACGCGAGCGGTTGCCAAAGAGCTTTCCAACGAGGCACGGCTTTCCGTCCTGGCTCTTCGGGCGTGGGAGGCTGTCGCCAGAGACGCGGCCCTACCGGAAAATGCTTCGCAGGCTGGCACGGCGGCGCCACGTGTGCCCTGGTGTCGCCGAGGCTGATGGCCGCCGGAAAGCCCGCAGCCCCACGGGCTATGGGGCCATGCGAGCGGCTGCCAAAGAGCTTTCCAACGAGGCATGGCTTTCCCTCCTGGCTCTTCGGGCGTGGGAGCTGTCGCCAGAGACGCGGCCCTACCGGAAAATGCTTCGCAGGCTGGCACGGCGGCGCCACGTGGTCGCAGGTGTCGCCGAGGCTGACGGCCGCCGGAAAGCCCGCAGCCCCACGGGCTGTGGGGCCACGCGAGCGGCTGCCAAAGAGCTTTCCCAACGAGGCACGGCTTTCCCTCCTGGCTCTTCAGGCGTGGGAGCTGTCGCCAGAGCCGCGGCCCTACCGGAAATGCTTCGCAGGCTGGCGCGGCGGCGCCACGTGGGCACTAGTGTCGCCGAGGCTGACGGCCGCCGGAAAGCCCGCAGCCCCACGGGCTGTGGGGCCACGCGAGCGGCTGCCAAAGAGCTTTTCCAACGAGGCACGGCTTTCCCTCCTGGCTCTTCGGGCGTGGGAGCTGTCGCCAGAGCCGCGGCCCTACCGGAAAATGCTTCGCAGGCTGGCGCGGCGGCGCCACGTGGGGGCCGGTGTCGCCGAGGCTGACGGCCGCCGGAAAGCCCGCAGCCCCACGGGCTGTGGGGCCACGCGAGCGGCTGCCAAAGAGCTTTCCAACGAGGCACGGCTTTCCCTCCTGGCTCTTCGGGCGTGGGAGCTGTCGCCAGCGCCGCGACCCTACCGGAAAATGCTTCGCAAGCTGGCGCGGCGGCGCCACATGGGCGCCGGTGGCGCCGAGGCTGACGGCCGCCGGAAAGCCCGCAGCCCCACGGGCTGTGGGGCCATGCGAGCGGCTGCCAAAAGCTTTCCAATGAGGCACGGCTTTCCCTCCTGGCTCTTCGGGCGTGGGAGCTGTCGCCAGAGCCGCGGCCCTACCGGAAAATGCTTCGCAGGCTGGCGCGGCGGCGCCACGTGGGCGCCGGTGTCGCCGAGGCTGACGGCCGCCGGAAAGCCCGCAGCCCCACGGGCTGTGGGGCCACGCGAGCGGCTGCCAAAGAGCTTTCCAACGAGGCACGGCTTTCCCTCCTGGCTCTTCGGGCGTGGGAGCTGTCGCCAGAGCCGCGGCCCTACCGGAAAATGCTTCGCAGGCTGGCGCGGCGGCGCCACGTGGGGGCCGGTGTCGCCGAGGCTGACGGCCGCCGGAAAGCCCGCAGCCCCACGGGCTGTGGGGCCACGCGAGCGGCTGCCAAAGAGCTTTCCAACAAGGCACGGCTTTCCCTCCTGGCTCTTCGGGCGTGGGAGCTGTCGCCAGAGCCGCGGCCCTACCGGAAAATGCTTCGCAGGCTGGCGGTGCGGCGCCACGTGGGCACTGGTGTCGCCGAGGCTGACGGCCGCCGGAAAGCCCGCAGCCCCACGGGCTGTGGGGCCACGCGAGCGGCTGCCAAAGAGCTTTCCAACGAGGCATGGCTTTCCCTCCTGGCTCTTCGGGCGTGGGAGCTGTCGCCAGAGACGCGGCCCTACCGGAAAATGCTTCGCAGGCTGGCGCGGCGGCGCCACGTGGGCGCCGGTGGCGCCGAGGCTGACGGCTGACGGAAGGCCCGCAGCCCCACGGGCTGTGGGGCCACGCGAGCGGCTGCCAAAGAGCTTTCCAACGAGGCACGGCTTTCCCTCCTGGCTCTTCGGGCGTGGGAGCTGTCGCCAGAGACGCGGCCCTACCGGAAAATGCTTCGCAGGCTGGCGCGGCGGCGCCACGTGGTCGCAGGTGTCGCCGAGGCTGACGGCCGCCGGAAAGCCCGCAGCCCCACTGGCTGTGGGGCCACGCGAGCGGTTGCCAAAGAGCTTTCCAACGAGGCACAGCTTTCCGTCCTGGCTCTTCGGGCGTGGGAGCTGTCGCCAGAGCCGCGGTCCTACCGGAAAATGCTTCGCAGGCTGCCACGGCGGCGCCACGTGTGCCCTGGTGTCACCGAGGCTGATGGCCGCCGGAAAGCCCGCAGCCCCACGGGCTATGGGGCCATGCGAGCGGCTGCCAAAGAGCTTTCCAACGAGGCACGGCTTTCCCTCCTGGCTCTTCGGGCGTGGGAGCTGTCGCCAGAGACGCGGCCCTACCGGAAAATGCTTCGCAGGCTGGCACGGCGGCGCCACGTGGTCGCAGGTGTCGCCGAGGCTGACGGCCGCCGGAAAGCCCGCAGCCCCACGGGCTGTGGGGCCACGCGAGCGGCTGCCAAAGAGCTTTCCAACGAGGCACGGCTTTCCCTCCTGGCTCTTCAGGCGTGGGAGCTGTCGCCAGAGACGCGGCCCTACCGGAAAATGCTTCGCAGGCTGGCGCGGCGGCGCCACGTGGTCGCAGGTGTCGCCGAGGCTGACGGCCGCCGGAAAGCCCGCAGCCCCACGGGCTGTGGGGCCACGCGAGCGGCTGCCAAAGAGCTTTCCAACGAGGCACGGCTTTCCCTCCTGGCTCTTCGGGCGTGGGAGCTGTCGCCAGAGACGCGGCCCTACCGGAAAATGCTTCGCAGGCTGGCGCGGCGGCGCCACGTGGGGGCCGGTGTACCGAGGCTGACGGCCGCCGGAAAGCCCGCAGCCCCACGGGCTGTGGGGCCACGCGAGCGGCTGCCAAAGAGCTTTCCAACGAGGCACGGCTTTCCCTCCTGGCTCTTCGGGCGTGGGAGCTGTCGCCAGAGCCGCGGCCCTACCGGAAAATGCTTCGCAGGCTGGCGCGGCGGCGCCACTTGGGCGCCGTTGGCGCCGAGGCTGACGGCCGCCGGAAAGCCCGCAGCCCCACGGGCTGTGGGGCCATGCGAGCGGCTGCCAAAGAGCTTTCCAATGAGGCACGGCTTTCCCTCCTGGCTCTTCGGGCGTGGGAGCTGTCGCCAGAGACGCGGCCCTACCGGAAAATGCTTCGCAGGCTGGCGCGGCGGCGCCACGTGGGCGCCGGTGTCGCCGAGGCTGACGGCCGACGGAAAGCCCGCAGCCCCACGGGCTGTGGGGCCACGCGAGCGGCTGCCAAAGAGCTTTCCAACGAGGCACGGCTTTCCCTCCTGGCTCTTCGGGCGTGGGAGCTGTCGCCACAGCCGCGGCCCTACCGGAAAATGCTTCGCAGGCTGGCGCGGCGGCGCCACGTGGGGGCCGGTGTCGCCGAGGCTGACGGCCGCCGGAAAGCCCGCAGCCCCACGGGCTGTGGGGCCACGCGAGCGGCTGCCAAAGAGCTTTCCAACGAGGCACGGCTTTCCCTCCTGGCTCTTCGGGCGTGGGAGCTGTCGCCAGAGACGCGGCCCTACCGGAAAATGCTTCGCAGGCTGGCGTGGCGGCGCCACGTGGGCGCCGGTGGCGCCGAGGCTGACGGCTGACGGAAGGCCCGCAGCCCCACGGGCTGTGGGGCCACGCGAGCGGCTGCCAAAGAGCTTTCCAACGAGGCACGGCTTTCCCTCCTGGCTCTTCGGGCGTGGGAGCTGTCGCCAGAGCCGCGGCCCTACCGGAAAATGCTTCGCAGGCTGGCGCGGCGGCGCCACGTGGGCACTGGTGTCGCCGAGGCTGACGGCCGCCGAAAAGCCCGCAGCCCCACGGGCTGTGGGGCCACGCGAGCGGCTGCCAAAGAGCTTTCCAACGAGGCACGGCTTTCCCTCCTGGCTCTTCGGGCGTGGGAGTTGTCGCCAGAGACGCGGCCCTACCGGAAAATGCTTCGCAGGCTGGCGCGGCGGCGCCACGTGGGCGCCGGTGGCGCCGAGGCTGACGGCCGCCGGAAAGCCCGCAGCCCCACGGGCTCTGGGGCCACGCGAGCGGCTGCCAAAGAGCTTTCCAACGAGGCACGGCTTTCCCTCCTGGCTCTTCGGGCGTGGGAGCTGTCGCCAGAGACGCGGCCCTACCGGAAAATGCTTCGCAGGCTGGCGCGGCGGCGCCACGTGGCCGCAGGTGTCGCCGAGGCTGACGGCCGCCGAGAAGCCCGCAGCCCCACGGGCTCTGGGGCCACGCGAGCGGCTGCCAAAGAGCTTTCCAATGAGGCACGGCTTTCCCTCCTGGCTCTTCGGGCATGGGAGCTGTCGCCAGAGCCGCGGCCCTACCGGAAAATGCTTCGCAGGCTGGCGCGGCGGCGCCACGTGGTCGCAGGTGTCGCCGAGGCTGACGGCCGCCGGAAAGCCCGCAGCCCCACGGGCTGTGGGGCCACGCGAGCGGCTGCCAAAGAGCTTTCCAATGAGGCACGGCTTTCCCTCCTGGCTCTTCGGGCGTGGGAGCTGTCGCCAGAGCCGCGGCCCTACCGGAAAATGCTTCGCAGGCTGGCGCGGCGGCGCCACGTGGGCGCCGGTGGCGCCAAGGCTGACGGCCGCCGAAAAGCCCGCAGCCCCACGGGCTGTGGGGCCACGCGAGCGGCTGCCAAAGAGCTTTCCAACGAGGCACGGCTTTCCCTCCTGGCTCTTCGGGCGTGGGAGCTGTCGCCAGAGCCGTGGCCCTACCGGAAAATGCTTCGCAGGCTGGCGCGGTGGCGCCACGTGGGCGCCGGTGTCGCCGAGGCTGACGGCCGCCGGAAAGCCCGCAGCCCCACGGGCTGTAGGACCACGCGAGCGGCTGCCAAAGAGCTTTCCAACGAGGCACGGCTTTCCGTCCTGGCTCTTCGGGCGTGGGAGCTGTCGCCAGAGCCGCGGCCCTACAGGAAAATGCTTCGCAGGCTGGCGCGGCGGGGCCACGTGTGCCCTGGTGTCGCCGAGGCTGATGGCCGCTGGAAAGCCCGCAGCCCCACGGGCTGTGGGGCCACGCGAGCGGCTGCCAAAGAGCTTTCCAACGAGGCACGGCTTTCCCTCCTGGCTCTTCGGGCGTGGGAGCTGTCGCCAGAGACGCGGCCCTACCGGAAAATGCTTCGCAGGCTGGCGTGGTGGCGCCACGTGGGCGCCGGTGTCGCCGAGGCTGACGGCCGCCGGAAAGCCCGCAGCCCCACGGGCTGTGGGGCCATGCGAGCGACTGCCAAAGAGCTTTCCAACGAGGCACGGCTTTCCCTCCTGGCTCTTCGGGCGTGGGAGCTGTCGCCAGAGACGCGGCCCTACCGGAAAATGCTTCGCAGGCTGGCACGGCGGCGCCACGTGGTCGCAGGTGTCGCCGAGGCTGACGGCCGCCGGAAAGCCCGCAGCCCCACGGGCTGTGGGGCCACGCGAGCGGCTGCCAAAGAGCTTTCCAATGAGGCACGGCTTTCCCTCCTGGCTCTTCGGGCGTGGGAGCTGTCGCCAGAGCCGCGGACCTACCGGAAAATGCTTCGCAGGCTGGCGCGGCGGCGCCACGTGGGCGCCGGTGGCGCCGAGGCTGACGGCCGCCGGAAAGCCCGCAGCCCCACGGGCTGTGGGGCCACGCGAGCGGCTGCCAAAGAGCTTTCCAACGAGGCACGGCTTTCCCTCCTGGCTCTTCGGGCGTGGGAGCTGTCGCCAGAGACGCGGCCCTACCGGAAAATGCTTCGCAGGCTGGCGTGGTGGCGCCACGTGGGCGCCGGTGTCGCCGAGGCTGACGGCCGCCGGAAAGCCCGCCGCCCCACGGGCTTTGGGGCCATGCGAGCGGCTGCCAAAGAGCTTTCCAACGAGGCACGGCTTTCCCTCCTGGCTCTTCGGGCGTGGGAGCTGTCGCCAGAGACGCGGCCCTACCGGAAAATGCTTCGCAGGCTGGCACGGCGGCGCCACGTGGTCGCAGGTGTCGCCGAGGCTGACGGCCGCCGGAAAGCCCGCAGCCCCACGGGCTGTGGGGCCACGCGAGCGGCTGCCAAAGAGCTTTCCAACGAGGCACGGCTTTCCCTCCTGGCTCTTCAGGCGTGGGAGCTGTCTCCAGAGACGCGGCCCTACCGGAAAATGCTTCGCAGGCTGGCGCGGCGGCGCCACGTGGGCACTGGTGTCGCCGAGGCTGACGGCCGCCGGAAAGCCCGCAGCCCCACGGGCTGTGGGGCCACGCGAGCGGCTGCCAAAGAGCTTTCCAACGAGGCATGGCTTTCCCTCCTGGCTCTTCGGGCGTGGGAGCTGTCGCCAGAGACGCGGCCCTACCGGAAAATGCTTCGCAGGCTGGCGCGGCGGCGCCACGTGGGCGCCGGTGGCGCCGAGGCTGACGGCTGCCGGAAGGCCCGCAGCCCCACTGGCTGTGGGGCCACGCGAGCGGCTGCCAAAGAGCTTTCCAACGAGGCACGGCTTTCCCTCCTGGCTCTTCGGGCGTGGGAGCTGTCGCCAGAGCCGCGGCCCTACCGGAAAATGCTTCGCAGGCTGGGGCGGCGGTGCCACGTGGGTGCAGGTGTCGCCGAGGCTGACGGCCGCCGGAAAGCCCGCAGCCCCACGGGCTGTGGGGCCACGCGAGCGGCTGCCAAAGAGCTTTCCAACGAGGCACGGCTTTCCCTCCTGGCTCTTCGGGCGTGGGAGCTGTCGCCAGAGACGCGGCCCTACCGGAAAATGCTTCGCAGGCTGGCGCGGCGGCGCCACGTGGGCGCCGGTGGCGCCGAGGCTGACGGCCGCCGGAAAGCCCGCAGCCCCACGGGCTGTGGGGCCACGCGAGCGGCTGCCAAAGAGCTTTCCAACGAGGCACGGCTTTCCCTCCTGGCTCTTCGGGCGTGGGAGCTGTCGCCACAGCCGCGGCCCTACCGGAAAATGCTTCGCAGGCTGGCGCGGCGGCGCCACGTGGGCACTGGTGTCGCCGAGGCTGACGGCCGCCGAAAAGCCCGCAGCCCCACGGGCTGCGGGGCCACGCGAGCGGCTGCCAAAGAGCTTTCCAACGAGGCACGGCTTTCCCTCCTGGCTCTTCGGGCGTGGGAGCTGTCGCCAGAGACGCGGCCCTACCGGAAAATGCTTCGCAGGCTGGCACGGCGGCGCCACGTGGTCGCAGGTGTCGCCGAGGCTGACGGCCGCCGGAAAGCCCGCAGCCCCACGGGCTGTGGGGCCACGCGAGCGGCTGCCAAAGAGCTTTCCAATGAGGCACGGCTTTCCCTCCTGGCTCTTCGGGCGTGGGAGCTGTCGCCAGAGCCGCGGACCTACCGGAAAATGCTTCGCAGGCTGGCGCGGCGGCGCCACGTGGGCGCCGGTGGCGCCGAGGCTGACGGCCGCCGGAAAGCCCGCAGCCCCACGGGCTGTGGGGCCACGCGAGCGGCTGCCAAAGAGCTTTCCAACGAGGCACGGCTTTCCCTCCTGGCTCTTCGGGCGTGGGAGCTGTCGCCAGAGACGCGGCCCTACCGGAAAATGCTTCGCAGGCTGGCGTGGTGGCGCCACGTGGGCGCCGGTGTCGCCGAGGCTGACGGCCGCCGGAAAGCCCGCCGCCCCACGGGCTTTGGGGCCATGCGAGCGGCTGCCAAAGAGCTTTCCAACGAGGCACGGCTTTCCCTCCTGGCTCTTCGGGCGTGGGAGCTGTCGCCAGAGACGCGGCCCTACCGGAAAATGCTTCGCAGGCTGGCACGGCGGCGCCACGTGGTCGCAGGTGTCGCCGAGGCTGACGGCCGCCGGAAAGCCCGCAGCCCCACGGGCTGTGGGGCCACGCGAGCGGCTGCCAAAGAGCTTTCCAACGAGGCACGGCTTTCCCTCCTGGCTCTTCAGGCGTGGGAGCTGTCTCCAGAGACGCGGCCCTACCGGAAAATGCTTCGCAGGCTGGCGCGGCGGCGCCACGTGGGCACTGGTGTCGCCGAGGCTGACGGCCGCCGGAAAGCCCGCAGCCCCACGGGCTGTGGGGCCACGCGAGCGGCTGCCAAAGAGCTTTCCAACGAGGCATGGCTTTCCCTCCTGGCTCTTCGGGCGTGGGAGCTGTCGCCAGAGACGCGGCCCTACCGGAAAATGCTTCGCAGGCTGGCGCGGCGGCGCCACGTGGGCGCCGGTGGCGCCGAGGCTGACGGCTGCCGGAAGGCCCGCAGCCCCACTGGCTGTGGGGCCACGCGAGCGGCTGCCAAAGAGCTTTCCAACGAGGCACGGCTTTCCCTCCTGGCTCTTCGGGCGTGGGAGCTGTCGCCAGAGCCGCGGCCCTACCGGAAAATGCTTCGCAGGCTGGCGCGGCGGCGCCACGTGGCCGCAGGTGTCGCCGAGGCTGACGGCCGCCGGAAAGCCCGCAGCCCCACGGGCTGTGGGGCCACGCGAGCGGCTGCCAAAGAGCTTTCCAATGAGGCACGGCTTTCCCTCCTGGCTCTTCGGGCATGGGAGCTGTCGCCAGAGCCGCGGCCCTACCGGAAAATGCTTCGCAGGCTGGCGCGGCGGCGCCACGTGGTCGCAGGTGTCGCCGAGGCTGATGGCCGCCGGAAAGCCCGCAGCCCCACGGGCTGTGGGGCCACTCGAGCAGCTGCCAAAGAGCTTTCCAATGAGGCACGGCTTTCCGTCCTGGCTCTTCGGGCGTGGGAGCTGTCGCCAGAGCCGCGGCCCTACCGGAAAATGCTTCGCAGGCTGGCGCGGCGGCGCCACGTTGGCACTGTTGTCGCCGAGGCTGATGGCCGCCGGAAAGCCCGCAGCCCCACGGGCTGTGGGGCCACTCGAGCAGCTGCCAAAGAGATTTCGAACGAGGCATGGCTTTCCGTCCTGGCTCTTTGGGCGTGGGAGCTGTCGCCAGAGCCTCAGCCCTACCGGAAAATGCTTCGCAGGCTGGCGCGGCGGCGCCACGTTGGCACTGTTGTCGCCGAGGCTGACGGCCGCCGAAAAGCCCGCAGCCCCACGGGCTGTGGGGCCACGCGAGCGGCTGCCAAAGAGCTTTCCAACGAGGCACGGCTTTCCCTCCTGGCTCTTCGGGCGTGGGAGCTGTCGCCAGAGAGGCGGCCCTACCGGAAAATGCTTCGCAGGCTGGCGCGGCGGCGCCACGTGGGCGCAGGTGTCGCCGAGGCTGACGGCCGCCGGAAAGCCCGCAGCCCCACGGGCTGTGGGGCCACGTGAGCGGCTGCCAAAGAGCTTTCCAACGAGGCACGGCTTTCCCTCCTGGCTCTTCGGGCGTGGGAGCTGTCGCCAGAGCCGCGGCCCTACCGGAAAATGCTTCGCAGGCTGGCGCGGCGGCGCCACGTGGGCGCCGGTGGCGCCAAGGCTGACGGCCGCCGGAAAGCCCGCAGCCCCACGGGCTGTGGGGCCACGCGAGCGGCTGCCAAAGAGCTTTCCAACGAGGCACGGCTTTCCCTCCTGGTTCTTCGGGCGTGGGAGCTGTCGCCAGAGCCGCGGCCCTACCGGAAAATGCTTCGCAGGCTGGGGCGGCGGTGCCACGTGGGTGCAGGTGTCGCCGAGGCTGACGGCCGCCGGAAAGCCCGCAGCCCCACGGGCTGTGGGGCCACGCGAGCGGCTGCCAAAGAGCTTTCCAATGAGGCACGGCTTTCCCTCCTGGCTCTTCGGGCGTGGGAGCTGTCGCCAGAGACGCGGCCCTACCGGAAAATGCTTCGCAGGCTGGCGCGGCGGCGCCACGTGGGCGCCGGTGGCGCCGAGGCTGACGGCCGCCGGAAAGCCCGCAGCCCCACGGGCTCTGGGGCCACGCGAGCGGCTGCCAAAGAGCTTTCCAACGAGGCACGGCTTTCCCTCCTGGCTCTTCGGGCGTGGGAGCTGTCGCCACAGCCGCGGCCCTACCGGAAAATGCTTCGCAGGCTGGCGCGGCGGCGCCACGTGGGCACTGGTGTCGCCGAGGCTGACGGCCGCCGAAAAGCCCGCAGCCCCACGGGCTGTGGGGCCACGCGAGCGGCTGCCAAAGAGCTTTCCAACGAGGCACGGCTTTCCCTCCTGGCTCTTCGGGTGTGGGAGCTGTCGCCAGAGACGCGGCCCTACTGGAAAATGCTTCGCAGGCTGGCGCGGCGGCGCCACGTGGCCGCAGGTGTCGCCGAGGCTGACGGCCGCCGGAAAGCCCGCAGCCCCACGGGCTGTGGGGCCACGCGAGCGGCTGCCAAAGAGCTTTCCAATGAGGCATGGCTTTCCCTCCTGGCTCTTCGGGCATGGGAGCTGTCGCCAGAGCCGCGGCCCTACCGGAAAATGCTTCGCAGGCTGGCGCGGCGGCGCCACGTGGTCGCAGGTGTCGCCGAGGCTGATGGCCGCCGGAAAGCCCGCAGCCCCACGGGCTGTGGGGCCACTCGAGCAGCTGCCAAAGAGCTTTCCAATGAGGCACGGCTTTCCGTCCTGGCTCTTCGGGCGTGGGAGCTGTCGCCAGAGCCGCGGCCCTACCGGAAAATGCTTCGCAGGCTGGCGCGGCGGCGCCACGTTGGCACTGTTGTCGCCGAGGCTGATGGCCGCCGGAAAGCCCGCAGCCCCACGGGCTGTGGGGCCACTCGAGCAGCTGCCAAAGAGATTTCGAACGAGGCACGGCTTTCCGTCCTGGCTCTTTGGGCGTGGGAGCTGTCGCCAGAGAGGCGGCCCTACCGGAAAATGCTTCGCAGGCTGGCGCGGCGGCGCCACGTGGGCGCAGGTGTCGCCGAGGCTGACGGCCGCCGGAAAGCCCGCAGCCCCACGGGCTGTGGGGCCACGTGAGCGGCTGCCAAAGAGCTTTCCAACGAGGCACGGCTTTCCCTCCTGGCTCTTCGGGCGTGGGAGCTGTCGCCAGAGCCGCGGCCCTACCGGAAAATGCTTCGCAGGCTGGCGCGGCGGCGCCACGTGGGCGCCGGTGGCGCCAAGGCTGACGGCCGCCGGAAAGCCCGCAGCCCCACGGGCTGTGGGGCCACATGAGCGGCTGCCAAAGAGCTTTCCAACGAGGCACGGCTTTCCCTCCTGGCTCTTCGGGCGTGGGAGCTGTCGCCAGAGCCGTGGCCCTACCGGAAAATGCTTCACAGGCTGGCGCGGTGGCGCCACGTGGGCGCCGGTGTCGCCGAGGCTGATGGCCGCCGGAAAGCCCGCAGCCCCACGGGCTGTAGGACCACGCGAGCGGCTGCCAAAGAGCTTTCCAACGAGGCACGGCTTTCCGTCCTGGCTCTTCGGGCGTGGGAGCTGTCGCCAGAGCCGCGGCCCTACAGGAAAATGCTTCGCAGGCTGGCGCGGCGGGGCTACGTGTGCCCTGGTGTCGCCGAGGCTGATGGCCGCTGGAAAGCCCGCAGCCCCACGGGCTATGGGGCCACGCGAGCGGCTGCCAAAGAGCTTTCCAACGAGGCACGGCTTTCCCTCCTGGCTCTTCGGGCGTGGGAGCTGTCGCCAGAGCCGCGGCCCTACTGGAAAATGCTTCGCAGGCTGGCGCGGCGGCGCCACGTGGGCGCCGGTGTCGCCGAGGCTGACGGCCGCCAGAAAGCCCGCAGCCCCACGGGCTGTGGGGCCACGCGAGCGGCTGCCAAAGAGCTTTCCAACGAGGCACGGCTTTCCCTCCTGGCTCTTCGGGCGTGGGAGCTGTCGCCAGAGCCGTGGCCCTACCGGAAAATGCTTCGCAGGCTGGCGCAGCGGCGCCACGTGGACGCCGGTGTCGCCGAGGCTGACGGCCGCCGGAAAGCCCGCAGCCCCACGGGCTGTGGGGCCACGTGAGCGGCTGCCAAAGAGCTTTCCAACGAGGCACGGCTTTCCCTCCTGGCTCTTCGGGCGTGGGAGCTGTCGCCAGAGACGCGGCCCTACCGGAAAATGCTTCGCAGGCTGGTGCGGCGGCGCCACGTGGGCGCAGGTGGTGCCGAGGCTGACGGCCGCCGAAAAGCCCGCAGCCCCACGGGCTGTGGGGCCACCGCGAGCGGCTGCCAAAGAGCTTTCCAACGAGGCACGGCTTTCCCTCCTGGCTCTTCGGGCGTGGGAGCTGTCGCCAGAGCCGCGGCCCTACCGGAAAATGCTTCGCAGGCTGGCGCGGCGGCGCCACGTGGGCACTGGTGTCGCCGAGGCTGACGGCCGCCGAAAAGCCCGCAGCCCCACGGGCTGTGGGGCCACGCGAGCGGCTGCCAAAGAGCTTTCCAACGAGGCACGGCTTTCCGTCCTGGCTCTTCGGGCGTGGGAGCTGTCGCCAGAGACGCGGCCCTACCGGAAAATGCTTCGCAGGCTGGCGCGGCGGCGCCACGTGGGCGCCGGTGGCGCCGAGGCTGACGGCCGCCGGAAAGCCCGCAGGCCCACGGGCTGTGGGGCCACGCGAGCGGCTGCCAAAGAGCTTTCCAACGAGGCACGGCTTTCCCTCCTGGCTCTTCGGGCGTGGGAGCTGTCGCCAGAGCCGCGGCCCTACCGGAAAATGCTTCGCAGGCTGGCGCGGCGGCGCAACGTGGGCGCAGGTGTCGCCGAGGCTGACGGCCGACGGAAAGCCCGCAGCCCCACGGGCTGTGGGGCCACGCGAGCGGCTGCCAAAGAGCTTTCCAACGAGGCACGGCTTTCCCTCCTGGCTCTTCGGGCGTGGGAGCTGTCGCCAGAGACGCGGCCCTACCGGAAAATGCTTCGCAGGCTGGCGCGGCGGCGCCACGTGGGCGCAGGTGTCGCCGAGGCTGATGGCCGCCGGAAAGCCCGCAGCCCCACGGGCTGTGGGGCCACTCGAGCAGCTGCCAAAGAGATTTCCAACGAGGCACGGCTTTCCCTCCTGGCTCTTCGGGCGTGGGAGCTGTCGCCAGAGACGCGGCCCTACCGGAAAATGCTTCGCAGGCTGGCGCGGCGGCGCCACGTGGGCGCCGGTGGCGCCGAGGCTGACGGCTGCCGGAAGGCCCGCAGCCCCACGGGCTGTGGGGCCACGCGAGCGGCTGCCAAAGAGCTTTCCAACGAGGCACGGCTTTCCCTCCTGGCTCTTCGGGCGTGGGAGCTGTCGCCAGAGACGCGGCCCTACTGGAAAATGCTTCGCAGGCTGGCGCGGCGGGGCCACGTGGGCGCAGGTGTCGCCGAGGCTGACGGCCGCCGGAAAGCCCGCAGCCCCACGGGCTGTGGGGCCACGCGAGCGGCTGCCAAAGAGCTTTCCAACGAGGCACGGCTTTCCCTCCTGGCTCTTCGGGCGTGGGAGCTGTCGCCAGAGAGGCGGCCCTACCGGAAAATGCTTCGCAGGCTGGCGCGGCGGCGCCACGTGGGCGCCGGTGTCGCCGAGGCTGACGGCCGCCGGAAAGCCCGCAGCCCCACGGGCTGTGGGGCCACGTGAGCGGCTGCCAAAGAGCTTTCCAACGAGGCACGGCTTTCCCTCCTGGCTCTTCGGGCGTGGGAGCTGTCGCCAGAGCCGCGGCCCTACCGGAAAATGCTTCGCAGGCTGGCGCGGCGGCGCCACGTGGGGCGCCGGTGGCGCCAAGGCTGACGGCCGCCGGAAAGCCCGCAGCCCCACGGGCTGTGGGGCCACGCGAGCGGCTGCCAAAGAGCTTTCCAACGAGGCACGGCTTTCCCTCCTGGCTCTTCGGGCGTGGGAGCTGTCGCCAGAGCCGCGGCCCTACCGGAAAATGCTTCGCAGGCTGGGGCGGCGGTGCCAGGTAGGTGCAGGTGTCGCCGAGGCTGACGGCCGCCGAAAAGCCCGCAGCCCCACGGGCTGTGGGGCCACGCGAGCGGCTGCCAAAGAGCTTTCCAAGGAGGCACGGCTTTCCCTCCTGGCTCTTCGGGCGTGGGAGCTGTCGCCAGAGACGCGGCCCTACCGGAAAATGCTTCGCAGGCTGGCGCGGCGGCGCCACGTGGGCGCCGGTGGCGCCGAGGCTGACGGCCGCCGGAAAGCCCGCAGCCCCACGGGCTCTGGGGCCACGCGAGCGGCTGCCAAAGAGCTTTCCAACGAGGCACGGCTTTCCCTCCTGGCTCTTCGGGCGTGGGAGCTGTCGCCACAGCCGCGGCCCTACCGGAAAATGCTTCGCAGGCTGGCGCGGCGGCGCCACGTGGGCACTGGTGTCGCCGAGGCTGACGGCCGCCGAAAAGCCCGCAGCCCCACGGGCTGTGGGGCCACGCGAGCGGCTGCCAAAGAGCTTTCCAACGAGGCACGGCTTTCCCTCCTGGCTCTTCGGGTGTGGGAGCTGTCGCCAGAGACGCGGCCCTACTGGAAAATGCTTCGCAGGCTGGCGCGGCGGCGCCACGTGGCCGCAGGTGTCGCCGAGGCTGACGGCCGCCGGAAAGCCCGCAGCCCCACGGGCTGTGGGGCCACGCGAGCGGCTGCCAAAGAGCTTTCCAATGAGGCACGGCTTTCCCTCCTGG
>NW_026529893.1:0-32649 GCF_028500815.1 Rissa tridactyla
GGCTGCGGGCTTTCCGGCGGCCGTCAGCCTCGGCGACACCTGCGCCCACGTGTCGCCGCCGCGCCAGCCTGCGAAGCATTTTCCAGTAGGGCCGCGGCTCTGGCGACAGTTCCCACGCCCGAAGAGCCAGGAGGGAAAGCCGTGCCTCGTTGGAAAGCTCTTTGGCAGGCGCTTGCGTGGCCCCACAGCCCGTGGGGCTGCGGGCTTTCCGGCGGCCGTCAGCCTCGGCAACACCGGTGCCCACTTGGCGCCGCCACACCAGCCTGCGAAGCATTTTCCGGTAGGGCCGCGGCTCAGGCGACAGCTCCCACGCCCGAAGAGCCAGGAGGGAAAGCCGTGCCTCGTTGGAAAGCTCTTTGGCAGCCGCTCGCGTGGCCCCACAGCCCGTGGGGCTGCGGGCTTTCCGGCGGCCGTCAGCCTCAGTGACACCGGCGCCACGTGGCGCCGCCACGCCAGCCTGCGAAGCATTTTCCGGTAGGGCCGCGGCTCTGGCGACAGCTCCCACGCCCGAAGAGCCAGGAGGGAAAGCCGTGCCTCGTTGGAAAGCTCTTTGGCAGCCGCTCGCGTGGGCCCCACAGCCCGTGGGGCTGCGGGCTTTCCGGCAGCCGTCAGCTCGGCGACACCTGCGACCACGTGGCGCCCCCGCGCCAGCCTGCGAAGCATTTTCCGGTAGGGCCGCGGCTCTGGCGACAGCTCCCACGCCCGAAGAGCCAGGAGGGAAAGCCGTGCCTCATTGGAAAGCTCTTTGGCAGCCGCTCGCGTGGTCCCACAGCCCGTGGGGCTGCGGGCTTTCCGGCGGCTGTCAGCCTCGGCGACACCGGCGCCCACGTGGCGCCGCCGCGCCAGCCTGCGAAGCATTTTCCGGTAGGGCCGCGGCTCTGGCGACAGCTCCCACGCCCGAAGAGCCAGGAGGGAAAGCCGTGCCTCGTTGGAAAGCTCTTTGGCAGCCGCTCGCGTGGCCCCACAGTCCGTGGGGCTGCGGGCTTTCCGGCAGCCGTCAGCCTCGGCGACACCGGCGACAACGTCTCGCCGCTGCGCCAGCCTGCGAAGCATTTTCCGGTAGGGGCCGCGGCTCTGGCGACAGCTCCCACGCCCGAAGAGCCAGGAGGGAAAGCCGTGCCTCGTTGGAAAGCTCTTTGGCAGCCGCTCGCGTGGCCCCACAGCCCGTGGGGCTGCGGGCTTTCCGGCGGCCGTCAGCCTCGGTGACACCGGCGCCCACGTGGCGCCGCCGCGCCAGACTACGAAGCATTTTCCGGTAGGGCCGTGGCTCTGGCGACAGCTCCCACGCCCGAAGAGCCAGGAGGGAAAGCCGTGCCTCCTTGGAAAGCTCTTTGGCAGTCGCTTGCGTGGCCCCACAGCCCGTGGGGCTGCGGGCTTTCCGGCAGCCGTCAGCCTCGGCAACACCGGTGCCCACTTGGCGCCGCCACACCTGCCTACGAAGCATTTTCCGGCAGGGCCGCGGCTCAGGCGACAGCTCCCAATCCCGAAGAGCCAGGAGGGAAAGCCGTGCCTCGTTGGAAAGCTCTTTGGCAGTCGCTTGCGTAGCCCCACAGCCGTGGGGCTGCGGGCTTTCCGGCGGCCATCAGCCTCGGCGACACCGGCGCCCACGTGGCGCCGCCACGCCAGCCTGCGAAGCATTTTGCGGTAGGGCCGCGGCTCTGGTGACAGCTCCCACGCCCGAAGAGCCAGGAGGGAAAGCCGTGCCTCGTTGGAAAGCTCTTTGGCAGCCGCTCGCGTGGCCCCACAGCCCGTGGGGCTGCGGGCTTTCCGGCGGACGTCAGCCTCGGCGACACCGGAGCCCACATGGCGCCCCCGCGCCAGCCTGCGAAGCATTTTCCGGTAGGGCCGCGGCTCTGGCGACAGCTCCCACGCCCGAAGAGCCAGGAGGGAAAGCCGTGCCTCGTTGGAAAGCTCTTTGGCAGCCGCTCGCGTGGCCCCACAGCCCGTGGGGCTGCGGGCTTTCCGGCGACCGTCAGCCTCGGCGACACCTGCGCCCACGTGGCTCCGCCGCGCCAGCCTGCGAAGCATTTTCCGGTAGGGCCGCGGCTCTGGCGACAGCTCCCACGCCCGAAGAGCCAAGAGGGAAAGCCGTGCCTCGTTGGAAAGCTCTTTGGCAGCCGCTCGCGTGGCCCCCACAGCCCGTGGGGCTGCGGGCTTTCCGGCGGCCGTCAGCCTCGGCGACACCAGCGCCCACGTGGCGCCGCCGCGCCAGCCTGCGAAGCATTTTCCGGTAGGGCCGCGTCTGTGGCGACAGCTCCACGCCCGAAGAGCCAGGAGGGAAAGCCGTGCCTCCTTGGAAAGCTCTTTGGCAGCCGCTCGCGTGGCCCCACAGCCCGTGGGGCTGCGGGCTTTCTGGCGGCCGTCAGCATCGGCGCCACCGGCGCCCACGTGGCGCCGCCGCACCAGCCTGCGAAGCATTTCCGGTAGGGCCGCGGCTCTGGCGACAGCTCCCACGCGCGAAGAGCCAGGAGGGAAAGCCGTGCCTCCTTGGAAAGCTCTTTGGCAGCCGCTCGCGTGGCCCCACAGCCCGTGGGGCTGCGGGCTTTCCGGCGGCCGTCAGCCTCGGCGACACCTGCGACCACGTGGCGCCGCCGCACCAGACTGCGAAGCATTTTCCGGTAGGGCCGCGGCTCTGGCCACAGCTCCCACGCCCGAAGAGCCAGGAGGGAAAGCCGTGCCTCGTTGGAAAGCTCTTTGGCAGCCGCTCGCGTGGCCCCCACAGCCCGTGGGGCTGCGGGCTTTCCGGGGGCTGTCAGCCTCAGCGACACCGGCGCCCACGTGGCGCCGCCGCGCCAGCCTGCGAAGCATTTTCCGGTAGGGCCGCGGCTCTGGCGACAGCTCCCACGCGCGAAGAGCCAGGAGGGAAAGCCGTGCCTCGTTGGAAAGCTCTTTGGCAGCCGCTCGCGTGGCCCCACAGCCCGTGGGGCTGCGGGCTTTCCGGCAGCCGTCAGCCTCGGCGACACCGGCGACAACGTCTCGCCGCTGCGCCAGCCTGCGAAGCATTTTCCCGGTAGGGCCGCGGCTCTGGCGACAGCTCCCACGCCCGAAGAGCCAGGAGGGAAAGCCGTGCCTCGTTGGAAAGCTCTTTGGCAGCCGCGCGCGTGGCCCCACAGCCCGTGGGGCTGCGGGCTTTCCGGCGGCCGTCAGCCTCGGTGACACCGGCGCCCACGTGGCGCCGCTGCGCCAGCCTGCGAAGCATTTTCCGGTAGGGCCGTGGGCTCTGGCGACAGCTCCCACGCCCGAAGAGCCAGGAGGGAAAGCCCGTGCCTCCTTGGAAAGCTGCTTGGCAGTTCGCTTGCGTGGCCCCACAGCCCGTGGGGCTGCGGGCTTTCCGGCGGCCGTCAGCCTCGGCAACACCGGTGCCCACTTGGCGCCGCCACCACCAGCCTACGAAGCATTTTCCGGTAGGGCCGCGGCTCTGGCGACAGCTCCCACGCCCGAAGAGCCAAGAGGGAAAGCCGTGCCTCGTTGGAAAGCTCTTTGGCAGTTGCTCACGTGGCCCACACAGCAAGTGGGGCTACGGGCTTTCCAGCGGCCGTCAGCCTCGGCGACACCTGTGACCACGTGCGCCCCCGCACACAGCCTGTGAAGCATTTTCCGGTAGGGCCGCGGCTCTGGCGACAGCTCCCACGCCCAAAGAGCCAGGAGGGAAAGCCGTGCCTCCTTGGAAAGATCTTTGGCAGCCACTCGCGTGGCCCCACAGCCCGTGGGGCTGCGGGCTTTCCGGCGGCCGTCAGCCTCGGCGACACCGGCGCCCACGTGGCACCGCCGCGCCAGCCTGCGAAGCATTTTCCGGTAGGGCCGCGGCTCTGGCGACAGCTCCCACGCCGAAGAGCCAGGAGGGAAAGCCGTGCCTCGTTGGAAAGCTCTTTGGCAGCCGCTCGCGTGGCCCCACAGCCCGTGGGGCTGCGGGCTTTCCGGCGGCCGTCAGCCTCGGCGACACCGGCGCCCACGTGGCGCCGCCACGCCAGCCTGCAAAGCATTTTCCGGTAGGGCCGCGGCTCTGGCGACAGCTCCCACGCCCGAAGAGCCAGGAGGGAAAGCCGTGCCCTTGTTGGAAAGCTCTTTGGCAGCCGCTCGCGTGGCCCCACAGCCCGTGGGGCTGCGGGCTTTCCGGCGGCCGTCAGCCTCGGCGACACCTGCGACCACGTGGCGCCGCCCGCACCAGACTGCGAAGCATTTTCCGGTAGGGCCGCGGCTCTGGCCACAGCTCCCACGCCCGAAGAGCCAGGAGGGAAAGCCGTGTCTCGTTGGAAAGCTCTTTGGCAGCCGCTCGCGTGGCCCCACAGCCCGTGGGGCTGCGGGCTTTCCGGCGGCCGTCAGCCTCGGTGACACCGGCGCCCACGTGGCGCCGCCGCACCAGCCTGCAAAGCATTTTCCCGTAGGGCCGCGGCTCTGGCGACAGCTCCCACGCCCGAAGAGCCAGGAGGGAAAGCCGTGGCCTCGTTGGAAAGCTCTTTGGCAGCCGCTCGCGTGGCCCCACAGCCCGTGGGGCTGCGGGCTTTCTGGCGGCCGTCAGCTTCGGCGCCACCCGGCACCCACGTGGCGTCGCCGCACCAGCCTGCGAAGCATTTTCCTGTAGGGCCGCGGCTGTGGCGACAGCTCCCACGCCCGAAGAGCCAGGAGGGAAAGCCGTGTCTCGTTGGAAAGCTCTTTGGCAGCCGCTCGCGTGGCCCCACAGCCCGTGGGGCTGCGGGCTTTCCGGCGGCTGTCAGCCTCGGCGACACCGGCGACCACATCTCGCCGCTGAGCCAGCCTGCGAAGCATTTTCCGGTAGGGCCGCGGCTCTGGCGACAGCTCCCACGCCCGAAGAGCCAGGAGGGAAAGCCGTGCCTCGTTGGAAAGCTCTTTGGCAGCCGCTCGCGTGGCCCCACAGCCCGTGGGGCTGCGGGCTTTCCGGCGGCCGTCAGCCTCGGTGACACCGGCGCCCACGTGGCGCCACCGCGCCAGCCTGCAAAGCATTTTCCGGTAGGGCCGCGGCTCTGGCGACAGCTCCCACGCCCGAAGAGCCAGGAGGGAAAGCCGTGCCTCGTTGGAAAGCTCTTTGGCAGCCGCTCGCGTGGCCCCACAGCCCGTGGGGCTGCGGGCTTTCCGGCGGCCGTCAGCATCGGCGCCACCGGCACCCACGTGGTGTCGCCGCACCAGCCTGCGAAGCATTTTCCGGTAGGGCCGCGTCTCTGGCGACAGCTCCCACGCCCGAAGAGCCAGGAGGGAAAGCCGTGCCTCGTTGGAAAGCTCTTTGGCAGCCGCTCACGTGGCCCCACAGCCCGTGGGGCTGCGGGCTTTCCGGCGGCCGTCAGCCTCGGTGACACCGGCGCCCACGTGGCGCCGCTGCGCCAGCCTGCGAAGCATTTTCCGGTAGGGCCGTGGCTCTGGCGACAGCTCCCACGCCCGAAGAGCCAGGAGGGAAAGCCGTGCCTCCTTGGAAAGCTGTTTGGCAGTCGCTTGCGTGGCCCCACAGCCCGTGGGGCTGCGGGCTTTCCGGCGGCCGTCAGCCTCGGCAACACCGGTGCCCACTTGGCGCCGCCACACCAGCCTACGAAGCATTTTCCGGTAGGGCCGCGGCTCAGGCGACAGCTCCCACGCCCGAAGAGCCAGGAGGGAAAGCCGTGCCTCGTTGGAAAGCACTTTGGCAGCCACTCGCGTAGCCCCAAAGCCCGTGGGGCTGCGGGCTTTCCGGCGGACGTCAGCCTCGGCGACACCGGAGCCCACATGGCGCCCCCGCGCCAGCCTGCGAAGCATTTTCCGGTAGGGCCGCGGCTCTGGCGACAGCTCCCACGCCCCGAAGAGCCAAGAGGGAAAGCCGTGCCTCGTTGGAAAGCTCTTTGGCAGCTGCTCACGTGGCCCCACAGCAAGTGGGGCTACGGGCTTTCCAGCGGCCGTCAGCCCTCCGGCGACACCTGTGACCACGTGGCGCCCCCGCACCAGCCTGTGAAGCATTTTCCGGTAGGGCCGCGGCTCTGGCGACAGCTCCCACGCCCAAAGAGCCAGGAGGGAAAGCCGTGCCTCCTTGGAAAGATCTTTGGCAGCCACTCGCGTGGCCCCACAGCCCGTGGGGCTGCGGGCTTTCCGGCGGCCGTCAGCCTCGGCGACACCGGCGCCCACGTGGCACCAGCCGCGCCAGCCTGCGAAGCATTTTCCGGTAGGGCCGCGGCTCTGGCGACAGCTCCCACGCCCGAAGAGCCAGGAGGGAAAGCCGTGCCTCGTTGGAAAGCTCTTTGGCAGCCGCTCGCGTGGCCCCACAGCCCGTGGGGCTGCGGGCTTTCCGGCGGCCGTCAGCCTCGGCGACACCGGCGCCCACGTGGCGCCGCCGCGCCAGCCTGCAAAGCATTTTCCGGTAGGGCCGCGGCTCTGGCGACAGCTCCCACGCCCGAAGAGCCAGGAGGGAAAGCCGTGCCTTGTTGGAAAGCTCTTTGGCAGCCGCTCGCGTGGCCCCACAGCCCGTGGGGCTGCGGGCTTTCCGGCGGCCGTCAGCCTCGGCGACACCTGCGACCACGTGGCGCCGCCGCACCAGACTGCGAAGCATTTTCCGGTAGGGCCGCGGCTCTGGCCACAGCTCCCACGCCCGAAGAGCCAGGAGGGAAAGCCGTGTCTCGTTGGAAAGCTCTTTGGCAGCCGCTCGCGTGGCCCCACAGCCCGTGGGGCTGCGGGCTTTCCGGCGGCCGTCAGCCTCGGTGACACCGGCGCCCACGTGGCGCCGCCGCTCCAGCCTGCAAAGCATTTTCCCGTAGGGCCGCGGCTCTGGCGACAGCTCCCACGCCCGAAGAGCCAGGAGGGAAAGCCGTGCCTCGTTGGAAAGCTCTTTGGCAGCCGCTCGCGTGGCCCCACAGCCCGTGGGGCTGCGGGGCTTTCTGGCGGCCGTCAGCTTCGGCGCCACCGGCACCCACGTGGCGTCGCCGCACCAGCCTGCGAAGCATTTTCCTGTAGGGCCGCGGCTGTGGCGACAGCTCCCACGCCCGAAGAGCCAGGAGGGAAAGCCGTGCCTCGTTGGAAAGCTCTTTGGCAGCCGCTCGCGTGGCCCCACAGCCCGTGGGGCTGCGGGCTTTCCGGCGGCTGTCAGCCTCGGCGACACCGGCGACCACATCTCGCCGCTGAGCCAGCCTGCGAAGCATTTTCCGGTAGGGCCGCGGCTCTGGCGACAGCTCCCCACGCCCGAAGAGCCAGGAGGGAAAGCCGTGCCTCGTTGGAAAGCTCTTTGGCAGCCGCTCGCGTGGCCCCACAGCCCGTGGGGCTGCGGGCTTTCCGGCGGCCGTCAGCCTCGGTGACACCGGCGCCCACGTGGCGCCACCGCGCCAGCCTGCAAAGCATTTTCCGGTAGGGCCGCGGCTCTGGCGACAGCTCCCACGCCCGAAGAGCCAGGAGGGAAAGCCGTGCCTCGTTGGAAAGCTCTTTGGCAGCCGCTCGCGTGGCCCCACAGCCCGTGGGGCTGCGGGCTTTCTGGCGGCCGTCAGCATCGGCGCCACCGGCACCCACGTGGTGTCGCCGCACCAGCCTGCGAAGCATTTTCCGGTAGGGCCGCGTCTCTGGCGACAGCTCCCACGCCCGAAGAGCCAGGAGGGAAAGCCGTGCCTCGTTGGAAAGCTCTTTGGCAGCCGCTCACGTGGCCCCACAGCCCGTGGGGCTGCGGGCTTTCCGACGTCCGTCAGCCTCGGCGACACCGGCGACCACGTCTCCCCGCTGCGCCAGCCTGCGAAGCATTTTCCGGTAGGGCCGCGGCTCTGGCGACAGCTCCCACGCCCGAAGAGCCAGGAGGGGAAAGCCGTGCCTCGTTGGAAAGCTCTTTGGCAGCCGCTCGCGTGGCCCCCACAGCCCGTGGGGCTGCGGGCTTTCCGGCGGCCGTCAGCCTCGGCGACACAAGTGCACACGTGGCGCCGCCGCGCCAGGCTGCGAAGCATTTTCCAGTAGGGCCGCGGCTCTGGCGACAGCTCCCACACCCGAAGAGCCAGGAGGGAAAGCCGTGCCTCGTTGGAAAGCTCTTTGGCAGCCGCTCGCGTGGCCCCACAGCCCGTGGGGCTGCGGGCTTTCTGGCGGCCGTCAGCATCGGCGCCACCGGCACCCACGTGGCGCCGCCACACCAGCCTACGAAGCATTTTCCGGTAGGGGCCGCGGCTCTGGCGACAGCTCCCACGCCCGAAGAGCCAGGAGGGAAAGCCGTGCCTCGTTGGAAAGCTCTTTGGCAGCCGCTCGCGTGGCCCCACAGCCCGTGGGGCTGCGGGCTTTCCGGTGGACGTCAGCCTCGGCGACACCGGAGCCCACATGGCGCCCCCGCGCCAGCCTGCGAAGCATTTTCCGGTAGGGCCGCGGCTCTGGCGACAGCTCCCACGCCCGAAGAGCCAAGAGGGAAAGCCGTGCCTCGTTGGAAAGCTCTTTGGCAGCTGCTCACGTGGCCCCACAGCAAGTGGGGCTACGGGCTTTCCAGCGGCCGTCAGCCTCGGCGACACCTGTGACCACGTGGCGCCCCCGCACCAGCCTGTGAAGAATTTTCCGGTAGGGCCGCGGCTCTGGCGACAGCTCCCACGCCCAAAGAGCCAGGAGGGAAAGCCGTGCCTCCTTGGAAAGATCTTTGGCAGCCACTCGCGTGGCCCCACAGCCCGTGGGGCTGCGGGCTTTCCGGCGGCCGTCAGCCTCGGCGACACCGGCGCCCACGTGGCACCCGCCGCGCCAGCCTGCGAAGCATTTTCCGGTAGGGCCACGGCTCTGGCGACAGCTCCCACGCCCTAAGAGCCAGGAGGGAAAGCCGTGCCTCGTTGGAAAGCTCTTTGGCAGCCGCTCGCGTGGCCCCACAGCCCGTGGGGCTGCGGGCTTTCCGGCGGCCGTCAGCCTCGGCGACACCGGTGCCCATGTGGCGCCGCCGCGCCAGCCTGCAAAGCATTTTCCGGTAGGGGCCGCGGCTCTGGCGACAGCTCCCACGCCCGAAGAGCCAGGAGGGAAAGCCGTGCCTTGTTGGAAAGCTCTTTGGCAGCCGCTCGCGTGGCCCCACAGCCCGTGGGGCTGCGGGCTTTCTGGCGGCCGTCAGCATCGGCGCCACCGGCGCCCACGTGGCGCCGCCGCACCAGCCTGCGAAGCATTTTCCGGTAGGGCCGCGGCTCTGACGACAGCTCCCACGCCCCGAAGAGCCAGGAGGGAAAGCCGTGCCTCCTTGGAAAGCTCTTTGGCAGCCGCTCGCGTGGCCCCACAGCCCGTGGGGCTGCGGGCTTTCCGGCGGCCGTCAGCCTCGGCGACACCTGCGACCACGTGGCGCCGCCGCACCAGACTGCGAAGCATTTTCCGGTAGGGCCGCGGCTCTGGCCACAGCTCCCACGCCCGAAGAGCCAGGAGGGAAAGCCGTGTCTCGTTGGAAAGCTCTTTGGCAGCCGCTCGCGTGGCCCCACAGCCCGTGGGGCTGCGGGCTTTCCGGCGGCCGTCAGCCTCGGTGACACCGGCGCCCACGTGGCGCCGCCGCACCAGCCTGCAAAGCATTTTCCCGTAGGGCCGCGGCTCTGGCGACAGCTCCCACGCCCGAAGAGCCAGGAGGGAAAGCCGTGCCTCGTTGGAAAGCTCTTTGGCAGCCGCTCGCGTGGCCCCACAGCCCGTGGGGCTGCGGGCTTTCTGGCGGCCATCAGCTTCGGCGCCACCGGCACCCACGTGGCGTCGCCGCACCAGCCTGCGAAGCATTTTCCTGTAGGGCCGCGGCTGTGGCGACAGCTCCCACGCCCGAAGAGCCAGGAGGGAAAGCCGTGCCTCCTTGGAAAGCTCTTTGGCAGCCGCTCGCGTGGCCCCACAGCCCGTGGGGCTGCGGGCTTTCCGGCGGCTGTCAGCCTCGGCGACACCGGCGACCACGTCTCGCCGCTGAGCCAGCCTGCGAAGCATTTTCCGGTAGGGCCGCGTCTCTGGCGACAGCTCCCACGCCCGAAGAGCCAGGAGGGAAAGCCGTCCTCGTTGGAAAGCTCTTTGGCAGCCGCTCGCGTGGCCCCACAGCCCGTGGGGCTGCGGGCTTTCCGGCGGCCGTCAGCCTCGGTGACACCGGCGCCCACGTGGCGCCACCGCGCCAGCCTGCAAAGCATTTTCCGGTAGGGCCGCGGCTCTGGCGACAGCTCCCACGCCCGAAGAGCCAGGAGGGAAAGCCGTGCCTCGTTGGAAAGCTCTTTGGCAGCCGCTCGCGTGGCCCCACAGCCCGTGGGGCTGCGGGCTTTCTGGCGGCCGTCAGCATCGGCGCCACCGGCACCCACGTGGTGTCGCCGCACCAGCCTGCGAAGCATTTTCCGGTAGGGCCGTGTCTCTGGCGACAGCTCCCACGCCCGAAGAGCCAGGAGGGAAAGCCGTGCCTCGTTGGAAAGCTCTTTGGCAGCCGCTCACGTGGCCCCACAGCCCGTGGGGCTGCGGGCTTTCCGGCGGCCGTCAGCCTCGGCGACACCGGCGACCACGTCTCCCCGCTGCGCCAGCCTGCGAAGCATTTTCCGGTAGGGCCGCGGCTCTGGCGACAGCTCCCACGCCCGAAGAGCCAGGAGGGAAAGCCGTGCCTCGTTGGAAAGCTCTTTGGCAGCCGCTCGCGTGGCCCCACAGCCCGTGGGGCTGCGGGCTTCCGGCGGCCGTCAGCCTTGGCGACACAAGTGCACACGTGGCGCCGCCACGCCAGGCTGCGAAGCATTTTCCGGTAGGGCCGCGGCTCTGGCGACAGCTCCCACGCCCGAAGAGCCAGGAGGGAAAAGCCGTGCCTCGTTGGAAAGCTCTTTGGCAGCCGCTCGCGTGGCCCCACAGCCCGTGGGCTGCGGGCTTTCCGGCGGCCGTCAGCCTCGGCGACACCGGCGCCCACGTGGCGCCGCCGCGCCAGCCTGCAAAGCATTTTCCGGTAGGGCCGCGGCTCTGGCGACAGCTCCCACGCCCGAAGAGCCAGGAGGGAAAGCCGTGCCTTGTTGGAAAGCTCTTTGGCAGCCGCTCGCGTGGCCCCACAGCCCGTGGGGCTGCGGGCTTTCTGGCGGCCGTCAGCATCGGCGCCACCGGCGCCCATGTGGCGCCGCCGCACCAGCCTGCGAAGCATTTTCCGGTAGGGCCGCGGCTCTGGCGACAGCTCCCACGCGCGAAGAGCCAGGAGGGAAAGCCGTGCCTCCTTGGAAAGCTCTTTGGCAGCCGCTCGCGTGGCCCCACAGCCCGTGGGGCTGCGGGCTTTCCAGCGGCCGTCAGCCTCGGCGACACCTGCGACCACGTGGCGCCGCCGCACCAGACTGCGAAGCATTTTCCGGTAGGGCCGCGGCTCTGGCCACAGCTCCCACGCCCGAAGAGCCAGGAGGGAAAGCCGTGTCTCGTTGGAAAGCTCTTTGGCAGCCGCTCGCGTGGCCCCACAGCCCGTGGGGCTGCGGGCTTTCCGGCGGCCGTCAGCCTCGGTGACACCGGCGCCCACGTGGCGCCGCCGCACCAGCCTGCAAAGCATTTTGCGGTAGGGCCGCGGCTCTGGCGACAGCTCCCACGCCCGAAGAGCCAGGAGGGAAAGCCGTGCCTCGTTGGAAAGCTCTTTGGCAGCCGCTCGCGTGGCCCCACAGCCCGTGGGGCTGCGGGCTTTCTGGCGGCCGTCAGCCTCGGTGACACCGGCGCCCACGTGGCGCCGCCGCGCCAGCCTGCGAAGCATTTTCCGGTAGGGCCGCGGCTCTGGCGATAGCTCCCACGCCCGAAGAGCCAGGAGGGAAAGCCGTGCCTCGTTGGAAAGCTCTTTGGCAGCCGCTCGCGTGGCCCCACAGCCCGTGGGGCTGCGGGCTTTCTGGCGGCCGTCAGCATCGACGGCCACCGGCACCCACGTGGCGTTGCCGCGCCAGCCTGCAAAGCATTTTCCGGTAGGGCCGCGTCTCTGGCGACAGCTCCCACGCCCGAAGAGCCAGGAGGGAAAGCCGTGCATCCTTGGAAAGCTCTTTGGCAGCCGCTCGCGTGGCCCCACAGCCCGTGGGGCTGCGGGCTTTCTGGCGGCCGTCAGCATCGGCGCCACCGGCACCCACGTGGCGTCGCCACACCAGCCTGCGAAGCATTTTCCGGTAGGGCCGCGGCTCTGGCGACAGCTCCCACGCCCAAAGAGCCAGGAGGGAAAGCCATGCCTTGTTGGAAAGCACTTTGGCATCCGCTCACGTGGCCCCACAGCCCGTGGGGCTGAGGGCTTTCCGGCGGCCGTCAGCCTCGGTGACACCGGCGCCCACGTAGCGCCACCGCGCCAGCCTGCAAAGCATTTTCCGGTAGGGCCGCGTCTCTGGCGACAGCTCCCACGCCCGAAGAGCCAGGAGGGAAAGCCGTGCCTCGTTGGAAAGCTCTTTGGCAGCCGCTCGCGTGGCCCCACAGCCCGTGGGGCTGCGGGCTTTCTGGCGGCCGTCAGCATCGGCGCCACCGGCACCCACGTGGTGTCGCCGCACCAGCCTGCGAAGCATTTTCCGGTAGGGCCGTGTCTCTGGCGACAGCTCCCACGCCCGAAGAGCCAGGAGGGAAAGCCGTGCCTCGTTGGAAAGCTCTTTGGCAGCCGCCTGCGTGGCCCCACAGCCCGTGGGGCTGCGGGCTTTCCGGCGGCCGTCAGCCTCGGCGACACCGGCGACCACGTCTCCCCGCTGCGCCAGCCTGCGAAGCATTTTCCGGTAGGGCCGCGGCTCTGGCGACAGCTCCCACGCCCGAAGAGCCAGGAGGGAAAGCCGTGCCTCGTTGGAAAGCTCTTTGGCAGCCGCTCGCGTGGCCCCACAGCCCGTGGGGCTGCGGGCTTTCCGGCGGCCGTCAGCCTCGGCGACACCGGCGCCCACGTGGCACCGCCGCGCCAGCCTGCGAAGCATTTTCCGGTAGGGCCACGGCTCTGGCGACAGCTCCCACGCCCTAAGAGCCAGGAGGGAAAGCCGTGCCTCGTTGGAAAGCTCTTTGGCAGCCGCTCGCGTGGCCCCACAGCCCGTGGGGCTGCGGGCTTTCCGGCGGCCGTCAGCCTCGGCGACACCGGCGCCCACGTGGCGCCGCCGCGCCAGCCTGCAAAGCATTTTCCGGTAGGGCCGCGGCTCTGGCGACAGCTCCCACGCCCGAAGAGCCAGGAGGGAAAGCCGTGCCTTGTTGGAAAGCTCTTTGGCAGCCGCTCGCGTGGCCCCACAGCCCGTGGGGCTGCGGGCTTTCTGGCGGCCGTCAGCATCGGCGCCACCGGCGCCCACGTGGCGCCGCCGCACCAGCCTGCGAAGCATTTTCCGGTAGGGCCGCGGCTCTGACGACAGCTCCCACGCCCGAAGAGCCAGGAGGGAAAGCCGTGCCTCCTTGGAAAGCTCTTTGGCAGCCGCTCGCGTGGCCCCACAGCCCGTGGGGCTGCGGGCTTTCCGGCGGCCGTCAGCCTCGGCGACACCTGCGACCACGTGGCGCCGCCGCACCAGACTGCGAAGCATTTTCCGGTAGGGCCGCGGCTCTGGCCACAGCTCCCACGCCCGAAGAGCCAGGAGGGAAAGCCGTGTCTCGTTGGAAAGCTCTTTGGCAGCCGCTCGCGTGGCCCCACAGCCCGTGGGGCTGCGGGCTTTCCGGCGGCCGTCAGCCTCGGTGACACCGGCGCCCACGTGGCGCCGCCGCACCAGCCTGCAAAGCATTTTCCCGTAGGGCCGCGGCTCTGGCGACAGCTCCCACGCCCGAAGAGCCAGGAGGGAAAGCCGTGCCTCGTTGGAAAGCTCTTTGGCAGCCGCTCACGTGGCCCCACAGCCCGTGCGGCTGCGGGCTTTCTGGCGGCCGTCAGCTTCGGCGCCACCGGCACCCACGTGGCGTCGCCGCACCAGCCTGCGAAGCATTTTCCTGTAGGGCCGCGGCTGTGGCGACAGCTCCCACGCCCGAAGAGCCAGGAGGGAAAGCCGTGCCTCCTTGGAAAGCTCTTTGGCAGCCGCTCGCGTGGCCCCACAGCCCGTGGGGCTGCGGGCTTTCCGGCGGCTGTCAGCCTCGGCGACACCGGCGACCACGTCTCGCCGCTGAGCCAGCCTGCGAAGCATTTTCCGGTAGGGCCGCGTCTCTGGCGACAGCTCCCACGCCCGAAGAGCCAGGAGGGAAAGCCGTGCCTCGTTGGAAAGCTCTTTGGCAGCCGCTCGCGTGGCCCCACAGCCCGTGGGGCTGCGGGCTTTCCGGCGGCCGTCAGCCTCGGTGACACCGGCGCCCACGTGGCGCCACCGCGCCAGCCTGCAAAGCATTTTCCGGTAGGGCCGCGGCTCTGGCGACAGCTCCCACGCCCGAAGAGCCAGGAGGGAAAGCCGTGCCTCGTTGGAAAGCTCTTTGGCAGCCGCTCGCGTGGCCCCACAGCCCGTGGGGCTGCGGGCTTTCTGGCGGCCGTCAGCATCGGCGCCACCGGCACCCACGTGGTGTCGCCGCACCAGCCTGCGAAGCATTTTCCGGTAGGGCCGTGTCTCTGGCGACAGCTCCCACGCCCGAAGAGCCAGGAGGGAAAGCCGTGCCTCGTTGGAAAGCTCTTTGGCAGCCGCTCACGTGGCCCCACAGCCCGTGGGGCTGCGGGCTTTCCGGCGGCCGTCAGCCTCGGCGACACCGGCGACCACGTCTCCCCGCTGCGCCAGCCTGCGAAGCATTTTCCGGTAGGGCCGCGGCTCTGGCGACAGCTCCCACGCCCGAAGAGCCAGGAGGGAAAGCCGTGCCTCGTTGGAAAGCTCTTTGGCAGCCGCTCGCGTGGCCCCACAGCCCGTGGGGCTGCGGGCTTTCCGGCGGCCGTCAGCCTTGGCGACACAAGTGCAAACGTGGCGCCGCCACGCCAGGCTGCGAAGCATTTTCCGGTAGGGCCGCGGCTCTGGCGACAGCTCCCACGCCCGAAGAGCCAGGAGGGAAAGCCGTGCCTCGTTGGAAAGCTCTTTGGCAGCCGCTCGCGTGGCCCCACAGCCCGTGGGGCTGCGGGCTTTCCGGCGGCCGTCAGCCTCGGCGACACCGGCGCCCACGTGGCGCCGCCGCGCCAGCCTGCAAAGCATTTTCCGGTAGGGCCGCGGCTCTGGCGACAGCTCCCACGCCCGAAGAGCCAGGAGGGAAAGCCGTGCCTTGTTGGAAAGCTCTTTGGCAGCCGCTCGCGTGGCCCCACAGCCCGTGGGGCTGCGGGCTTTCTGGCGGCCGTCAGCATCGGCGCCACCGGCGCCCACGTGGCGCCGCCGCACCAGCCTGCGAAGCATTTTCCGGTAGGGCCGCGGCTCTGGCGACAGCTCCCACGCGCGAAGAGCCAGGAGGGAAAGCCGTGCCTCGTTGGAAAGCTCTTTGGCAGCCGCTCGCGTGGCCCCACAGCCCGTGGGGCTGCGGGCTTTCCAGCGGCCGTCAGCCTCGGCGACACCTGCGACCACGTGGCGCCGCCGCACCAGACTGCGAAGCATTTTCCGGTAGGGCCGCGGCTCTGGCCACAGCTCCCACGCCCGAAGAGCCAGGAGGGAAAGCCGTGTCTCGTTGGAAAGCTCTTTGGCAGCCGCTCGCGTGGCCCCACAGCCCGTGGGGCTGCGGGCTTTCCGGCGGCCGTCATCCTCGGTGACACCGGCGCCCACGTGGCGCCGCCGCTCCAGCCTGCAAAGCATTTTCCCGTAGGGCCGCGGCTCTGGCGACAGCTCCCACGCCCGAAGAGCCAGGAGGGAAAGCCGTGCCTCGTTGGAAAGCTCTTTGGCAGCCGCTCGCGTGGCCCCACAGCCCGTGGGGCTGCGGGCTTTCTGGCGGCCATCAGCTTCGGCGCCACCGGCACCCACGTGGCGTCGCCGCACCAGCCTGCGAAGCATTTTCCGGTAGGGCCGCGGCTGTGGCGACAGCTCCCACGCCCGAAGAGCCAGGAGGGAAAGCCGTGCCTCCTTGGAAAGCTCTTTGGCAGCCGCTCGCGTGGCCCCACAGCCCGTGGGGCTGCGGGCTTTCCGGCGGCCGTCAGCCTCGGCGACACAAGTGCACACGTGGCGCCGCCGTGCCAGGCTGCGAAGCATTTTCCGGTAGGGCCGCGGCTCTGGCGACAGCTCCCACGCCCGAAGAGCCAGGAGGGAAAGCCGTGCCTCGTTGGAAAGCTCTTTGGCAGCCGCTCGCGTGGCCCCACAGCCCGTGGGGCTGCGGGCTTTCTGGCGGCCGTCAGCATCGGCGCCACCGGCACACACGTGGCGTCGCCGCACCAGCCTGCGAAGCATTTTCCGGTAGGGCCGCGGCTCTGGCGACAGCTCCCACGCCCGAAGAGCCAGGAGGGAAAGCCGTGCCTTGTTGGAAAGCACTTTGGCAGCCGCTCACGTGGCCCCACAGCCCGTGGGGCTGCGGGCTTTCCGGCGGCCGTCAGCCTCGGTGACACCGGCGCCCACGTGGCGCCGCCGCACCAGCCTGCAAAGCATTTTGCGGTAGGGCCGCGGCTCTGGCGACAGCTCCCACGCCCGAAGAGCCAGGAGGGAAAGCCGTGCCTCGTTGGAAAGCTCTTTGGCAGCCGCTCGCGTGGCCCCACAGCCCGTGGGGCTGCGGGCTTTCTGGCGGCCGTCAGCCTCGGCGACACCGGCGCCCACGTGGCGCCGCCGCGCCAGCCTGCGAAGCATTTTCCGGTAGGGCCGCGGCTCTGGCGATAGCTCCCACGCCCGAAGAGCCAGGAGGGAAAGCCGTGCCTCGTTGGAAAGCTCTTTGGCAGCCGCTCGCGTGGCCCCACAGCCCGTGGGGCTGCGGGCTTTCTGGCGGCCGTCAGCATCGGCGCCACCGGCACCCACGTGGCGTTGCCGCGCCAGCCTGCAAAGCATTTTCCGGTAGGGCCGCGTCTCTGGCGACAGCTCCCACGCCCGAAGAGCCAGGAGGGAAAGCCGTGCATCCTTGGAAAGCTCTTTGGCAGCCGCTCGCGTGGCCCCACAGCCCGTGGGGCTGCGGGCTTTCTGGCGGCCGTCAGCATCGGCGCCACCGGCACCCACGTGGCGTCGCCGCACCAGCCTGCGAAGCATTTTCCGGTAGGGCCGCGGCTCTGGCGACAGCTCCCACGCCCAAAGAGCCAGGAGGGAAAGCCATGCCTTGTTGGAAAGCACTTTGGCAGCCGCTCACGTGGCCCCACAGCCCGTGGGGCTGCGGGCTTTCCGGCGGCCGTCAGCCTCGGTGACACCGGCGCCCACGTGGCGCCACCGCGCCAGCCTGCGAAGCATTTTCCGGTAGGGCCGCGGCTCTGGCGACAGCTCCCACGCCCGAAGAGCCAGGAGGGAAAGCCGTGCCTCGTTGGAAAGCTCTTTGGCAGCCGCTCGCGTGGCCCCACAGCCCGTGGGGCTGCGGGCTTTCTGGCGGCCGTCAGCATCGGCGCCACCGGCACCCACGTGGTGTCGCCGCACCAGCCTGCGAAGCATTTTCCGCTAGGGCCGTGTCTCTGGCGACAGCTCCCACGCCCGAAGAGCCAGGAGGGAAAGCCGTGCCTCGTTGGAAAGCTCTTTGGCAGCCGCCTGCGTGGCCCCACAGCCCGTGGGGCTGCGGGCTTTCCGGCGGCCGTCAGCCTCGGCGACACCGGCGACCACGTCTCCCCGCTGCGCCAGCCTGCGAAGCATTTTCCGGTAGGGCCGCGGCTCTGGCCACAGCTCCCACGCCCGAAGAGCCAGGAGGGAAAGCCGTGCCTCGTTGGAAAGCTCTTTGGCAGCCGCTCGCGTGGCCCCACAGCCCGTGGGGCTGCGGGCTTTCCGGCGGCCGTCAGCCTCGGCGACACAAGTGCACACGTGGCGCCGCCACGCCAGGCTGCGAAGCATTTTCCGGTAGGGCCTCGGCTCTGGCGACAGCTCCCACGCCCGAAGAGCCAGGAGGGAAAGCCGTGCATCCTTGGAAAGCTCTTTGGCAGCCGCTCGCGTGGCCCCACAGCCCGTGGGGCTGCGGGCTTTCTGGCGGCCGTCAGCATCGGCGCCACCGGCACCCACGTGGCGTCGCCGCACCAGCCTGCGAAGCATTTTCCGGTAGGGCCGCGGCTCTGGCGACAGCTCCCACGCCCAAAGAGTCAGGAGGGAAAGCCATGCCTTGTTGGAAAGCACTTTGGCAGCCGCTCACGTGGCCCCACAGCCCGTGGGGCTGCGGGCTTTCCGGCGGCCGTCAGCCTCGGTGACAGCGGCGCCCACGTGGCGCCGCCGCACCAGCCTGCAAAGCATTTTGCGGTAGGGCCGCGGCTCTGGCGACAGCTCCCACGCCCGAAGAGCCAGGAGGGAAAGCCGTGCCTCGTTGGAAAGCTCTTTGGCAGCCGCTCGCGTGGCCCCACAGCCCGTGGGGCTGCGGGCTTTCTGGCGGCCGTCAGCCTCGGCGACACCGGTGCCCACGTGGCGCCGCCGCACCAGCCTGCGAAGCATTTTCCGGTAGGGCCGCGGCTCTGGCGACAGCTCCCACGCCCGAAGAGCCAGGAGGGAAAGCCGTGCCTCGTTGGAAAGCTCTTTGGCAGCCGCTCGCGTGGCCCCACAGCCCGTGGGGCTGCGGGCTTTCCGGCGGCCGTCAGCCTCGGCGACACCGGCGACCACGTCTCGCCGCTGCGCCAGCCTGCGAAGCATTTTCCGGTAGGGCCACGGCTCTGGCGACAGCTCCCACGCCCGAAGAGCCAGGAGGGAAAGCCGTGCCTCGTTGGAAAGCTCTTTGGCAGCCGCTCGCGTGGCCCCACAGCCCGTGGGGCTGCGGGCTTTCCGGCGGCCGTCAGCCTCGGCGACACCGGCGCCCACGTGGCGCCGCCGCGCCAGCCTGGAAAGCATTTTCCGGTAGGGCCGCGGCTCTGGCGACAGCTCCCACGCCCGAAGAGCCAGGAGGGAAAGCCGTGCCTTGTTGGAAAGCTCTTTGGCAGCCGCTCGCGTGGCCCCACAGCCCGTGGGGCTGCGGGCTTTCTGGCGGCCGTCAGCATCGGCGCCACCGGCGCCCACGTGGCGCCGCCGCACCAGCCTGCGAAGCATTTTCCGGTAGGGCCGCGGCTCTGGCGACAGCTCCCACGCCCGAAGAGCCAGGAGGGAAAGCCGTGCCTCGTTGGAAAGCTCTTTGGCAGCCGCTCGCGTGGCCCCACAGCCCGTGGGGCTGCGGGCTTTCCGGCGGCCGTCAGCCTCGGCGACACCTGCGACCACGTGGCGCCGCCGCACCAGACTGCGAAGCATTTTCCGGTAGGGCCGCGGCTCTGGCCACAGCTCCCACGCCCGAAGAGCCAGGAGGGAAAGCCGTGTCTCGTTGGAAAGCTCTTTGGCAGCCGCTCGCGTGGCCCCACAGCCCGTGGGGCTGCGGGCTTTCCGGCGGCCGTCAGCCTCGGTGACACCGGCGCCCACGTGGCGCCGCCGCTCCAGCCTGCAAAGCATTTTCCCGTAGGGCCGCGGCTCTGGCGACAGCTCCCACGCCCGAAGAGCCAGGAGGGAAAGCCGTGCCTCGTCGGAAAGCTCTTTGGCAGCCGCTCGCGTGGCCCCACAGCCCGTGGGGCTGCGGGCTTTCTGGCGGCCATCAGCTTCGGCGCCACCGGCACCCACGTGGCGTCGCCGCACCAGCCTGCGAAGCATTTTCCGGTAGGGCCGCGGCTCTGGCGACAGCTCCCACGCCCGAAGAGCCAGGAGGGAAAGCCGTGCCTCGTTGGAAAGCTCTTTGGCAGCCGCTCGCGTGGCCCCACAGCCCGTGGGGCTGCGGGCTTTCTGGCTGCCGTCAGCATCGGCGCCACCGGCACCCACGTGGCGTCGCCGCACCAGCCTGCGAAGCATTTTCCGGTAGGGCCGCGGCTCTGGCGACAGCTCCCACGCCCGAAGAGCCAGGAGGGAAAGCCGTGCCTTGTTGGAAAGCACTTTGGCAGCCGCTCACGTGGCCCCACAGCCCGTGGGGCTGCGGGCTTTCCGGCGGCCGTCAGCCTCGGTGACACCGGCGCCCACGTGGCGCCGCCGCACCAGCCTGCAAAGCATTTTGCGGTAGGGCCGCGGCTCTGGCGACAGCTCCCACGCCCGAAGAGCCAGGAGGGAAAGCCGTGCCTCGTTGGAAAGCTCTTTGGCAGCCGCTCGCGTGGCCCCACAGCCCGTGGGGCTGCGGGCTTTCTGGCGGCCGTCAGCCTCGGCGACACCGGCGCCCACGTGGCGCCGCCGCGCCATCCTGCGAAGCATTTTCCGGTAGGGCCGCGGCTCTGGCGATAGCTCCCACGCCCGAAGAGCCAGGAGGGAAAGCCGTGCCTCGTTGGAAAGCTCTTTGGCAGCCGCTCGCGTGGCCCCACAGCCCGTGGGGCTGCGGGCTTTCTGGCGGCCGTCAGCATCGGCGCCACCGGCACCCACGTGGCGTTGCCGCGCCAGCCTGCAAAGCATTTTCCGGTAGGGCCGCGGCTCTGGCGACAGCTCCCACGCCCGAAGAGCCAGGAGGGAAAGCCGTGCATCCTTGGAAAGCTCTTTGGCAGCCGCTCGCGTGGCCCCACAGCCCGTGGGGCTGCGGGCTTTCTGGCGGCCGTCAGCATCGGCGCCACCGGCACCCACGTGGCGTCGCCGCACCAGCCTGCGAAGCATTTTCCGGTAGGGCCGCGGCTCTGGCGACAGCTCCCACGCCCAAAGAGCCAGGAGGGAAAGCCATGCCTTGTTGGAAAGCACTTTGGCAGCCGCTCACGTGGCCCCACAGCCCGTGGGGCTGCGGGCTTTCCGGCGGCCGTCAGCCTCGGTGACACCGGCGACCACGTGGCGCCGCCGCACCAGCCTGCAAAGCATTTTGCGGTAGGGCCGCGGCTCTGGCTACAGCTCCCACGCCCGAAGAGCCAGGAGGGAAAGCCGTGCCTCGTTGGAAAGCTCTTTGGCAGCCGCTCGCGTGGCCCCACAACCCGTGGGGCTGCGGGCTTTCTGGCGGCCGTCAGCCTCGGCGACACCGGCGCCCACGTGGCGCCGCCGCACCAGCCTGCGAAGCATTTTCCGGTTGGGCCGCGGCTCTGGCGACAGCTCCCACGCCCGAAGAGCCAGGAGGGAAAGCCGTGCCTCGTTGGAAAGCTCTTTGGCAGCCGCTCGCGTGGCCCCACAGCCCGTGGGGCTGCGGGCTTTCCGGCGGCCGTCAGCCTCGGCGACACCGGCGACCACGTCTCGCCGCTGCGCCAGCCTGCGAAGCATTTTCCGGTACGGCCACGGCTCTGGCGACAGCTCCCACGCCCGAAGAGCCAGGAGGGAAAGCCGTGCCTCGTTGGAAAGCTCTTTGGCAGCCGCTCGCGTGGCCCCACAGCCCGTGGGGCTGCGGGCTTTCCGGCGGCCGTCAGCCTCGGTGACACCGGCGCCCACGTGGCGCCGCCGCGCCAGCCTGCAAAGCATTTTCCGGTAGGGCCGCGGCTCTGGCGATAGCTCCCACGCCCGAAGAGCCAGGAGGGAAAGCCGTGCCTTGTTGGAAAGCTCTTTGGCAGCCGCTCGCGTGGCCCCACAGCCCGTGGGGCTGCGGGCTTTCTGGCGGCCGTCAGCATTGGCGCCACCGGCACCCACATGGCGTCGCCGCGCCAGCCTGCAAAGCATTTTCCGGTAGGGCCGCGGCTCTGGCGACAGCTCCCACGCCCGAAGAGCCAGGAGGGAAAGCCGTGCCTCGTTGGAAAGCTCTTTGGCAGCCGCTCGCGTGGCCCCACAGCCCGTGGGGCTGCGGGCTTTCCGGCGGCCGTCAGCCTCGGCGACACAAGTGCACACGTGGCGCCGCCGCGCCAGGCTGCGAAGCATTTTCCGGTAGGGCCGCGGCTCTGGCGACAGCTCCCACGCCCGAAGAGCCAGGAGGGAAAGCCGTGCCTCGTTGGAAAGCTCTTTGGCAGCCGCTCGCGTGGCCCCACAGCCCGTGGGGCTGCGGGCTTTCTGGCGGCCGTCAGCATCGGCGCCACCGGCACACACGTGGCGTCGCCGCACCAGCCTGCGAAGCATTTTCCGGTAGGGCCGCGGCTCTGGCGACAGCTCCCACGCCCGAAGAGCCAGGAGGGAAAGCCGTGCCTTGTTGGAAAGCACTTTGGCAGCCGCTCACGTGGCCCCACAGCCCGTGGGGCTGCGGGCTTTCCGGCGGCCGTCAGCCTCGGTGACACCGGCGCCCACGTGGCGCCGCCGCACCAGCCTGCAAAGCATTTTGCGGTAGGGCCGCGGCTCTGGCGACAGCTCCCACGCCCGAAGAGCCAGGAGGGAAAGCCGTGCCTCGTTGGAAAGCTCTTTGGCAGCCGCTCGCGTGGCCCCACAGCCCGTGGGGCTGCGGGCTTTCTGGCGGCCGTCAGCCTCGGCGACACCGGCGCCCACGTGGCGCCGCCGCGCCAGCCTGCGAAGCATTTTCCGGTAGGGCCGCGGCTCTGGCGATAGCTCCCACGCCCGAAGAGCCAGGAGGGAAAGCCGTGCCTCCTTGGAAAGCTCTTTGGCAGCCGCTCGCGTGGCCCCACAGCCCGTGGGGCTGCGGGCTTTCTGGCGGCCGTCAGCATCTGCGCCACCGGCACCCACGTGGCGTTGCCGCGCCAGCCTGCAAAGCATTTTCCGGTAGGGCCGCGTCTCTGGCGACAGCTCCCACGCCCGAAGAGCCAGGAGGGAAAGCCGTGCATCCTTGGAAAGCTCTTTGGCAGCCGCTCGCGTGGCCCCACAGCCCGTGGGGCTGCGGGCTTTCTGGCGGCCGTCAGCATCGGCGCCACCGGCACCCACGTGGCGTCGCCGCACCAGCCTGCGAAGCATTTTCCGGTAGGGCCGCGGCTCTGGCGACAGCTCCCACGCCCAAAGAGCCAGGAGGGAAAGCCATGCCTTGTTGGAAAGCACTTTGGCAGCCGCTCACGTGGCCCCACAGCCCGTGGGGCTGCGGGCTTTCCGGCGGCCGTCAGCCTCGGTGACACCGGCGACCACGTGGCGCCGCCGCACCAGCCTGCAAAGCATTTTCCGGTAGGGCCGCGGCTCTGGCTACAGCTCCCACGCCCGAAGAGCCAGGAGGGAAAGCCGTGCCTCGTTGGAAAGCTCTTTGGCAGCCGCTCGCGTGGCCCCACAACCCGTGGGGCTGCGGGCTTTCTGGCGGCCGTCAGCCTCGGCGACACCGGCGCCCACGTGGCGCCGCCGCACCAGCCTGCGAAGCATTTTCCGGTTGGGCCGCGGCTCTGGCGACAGCTCCCACGCCCGAAGAGCCAGGAGGGAAAGCCGTGCCTCGTTGGAAAGCTCTTTGGCAGCCGCTCGCGTGGCCCCACAGCCCGTGGGGCTGCGGGCTTTCCGGCGGCCGTCAGCCTCGGCGACACCGGCGACCACGTCTCGCCGCTGCGCCAGCCTGCGAAGCATTTTCCGGTACGGCCACGGCTCTGGCGACAGCTCCCACGCCCGAAGAGCCAGGAGGGAAAGCCGTGCCTCGTTGGAAAGCTCTTTGGCAGCCGCTCGCGTGGCCCCACAGCCCGTGGGGCTGCGGGCTTTCCGGCGGCCGTCAGCCTCGGTGACACCGGCGCCCACGTGGCGCCGCCGCGCCAGCCTGCAAAGCATTTTCCGGTAGGGCCGCGGCTCTGGCGATAGCTCCCACGCCCGAAGAGCCAGGAGGGAAAGCCGTGCCTCGTTGGAAAGCTCTTTGGCAGCCGCTCGCGTGGCCCCACAGCCCGTGGGGCTGCGGGCTTTCTGGCGGCCGTCAGCATCGGCGCCACCGGCACCCACGTGGCGTCGCCGCGCCAGCCTGCAAAGCATTTTCCGGTAGGGCCGCGGCTCTGGCGACAGCTCCCACGCCCGAAGAGCCAGGAGGGAAAGCCGTGCCTCGTTGGAAAGCTCTTTGGCAGCCGCTCGCGTGGCCCCACAGCCCGTGGGGCTGCGGGCTTTCCGGCTGCCGTCAGCCTCGGCGACACCGGCGACCACGTCTCGCCGCTGCGCCAGCCTGCGAAGCATTTTCCGGTAGGGCCGCGTCTCTGGCGACAGCTCCCACGCCCGAAGAGCCAGGAGGGAAAGCCGTGCCTTGTTGGAAAGCTCTTTGGCAGCCGCTCGCGTGGCCCCACAGCCCGTGGGGCTGCGGGCTTTCCGGAGGCCGTCAGCCTCGGCGACACCGGCGACCACGTCTCGCCGCTGCGCCAGCCTGCGAAGCATTTTGCGGTAGGGCCGCGGCTCTGGCGACAGCTCCCACGCCCGAAGAGCCAGGAGGGAAAGCCATGCCTCGTTGGAAAGCTCTTTGGCAGCCGCTCGCGTGGCCCCACAGCCCGTGGGGCTGCGGGCTTTCCGGCGGCCGTCAGCCTCGGCGACACCTGCGACCACGTGGCGCCGCCGCACCAGCCTGCGAAGCATTTTCCAGTAGGGCCGCGGCTCTGGCGACAGCTCCCACGCCCGAAGAGCCAGGAGGGAAAGCCGTGTCTCGTTGGAAAGCTCTTTGGCAGCCGCTCGCGTGGCCCCACAGCCCGTGGGGCTGCGGGCTTTCCGGCGGCCGTCAGCCTCGGCGACACCGGCGACCATGTGGCGCCACCGCGCCAGGCTGCGAAGCATTTTCCGGTAGGGCCGCGTCTCTGGCGACAGCTCCCACGCCCGAAGAGCCAGGAGGGAAAGCCGTGCCTCGTTGGAAAGCTCTTTGGCAGCCGCTCGCGTGGCCCCACAGCCCGTGGGGCTGCGGGCTTTCCGGCGGCCGTCAGCCTCGGTGACACCGGCGCCCACGTGGCGCCGCCGCGCCAGCCTGCAAAGCATTTTCCGATAGGGGCCGCGACTCTGGCAACAGCTCCCACGCCCGAAGAGCCAGGAGGGAAAGCCGTGCCTCGTTGGAAAGCTCTTTGGCAGCCGCTCGCGTGGCCCCACAGCCCGTGGGGCTGCGGGCTTTCTGGCGGCCGTCAGCATCGGCGCCACCGGCACCCACGTGGTGTCGCCGCACCAGCCTGCGAAGCATTTTCCGGTAGGGCCGCGGCTCTGGCGACAGCTCCCACGCCCGAAGAGCCAGGAGGGAAAGCCGTGCCTCGTTGGAAAGCTCTTTGGCAGCCGCTCACGTGGCCCCACAGCCCGTGGGGCTGCGGGCTTTCCGGCGGCCGTCAGCCTCGGCGACACCGGCGACCACGTCTCCCCGCTGCGCCAGCCTGCGAAGCATTTCCGGTAGGGCCGCGGCTCTGGCGACAGCTCCCACGCCCGAAGAGCCAGGAGGGAAAGCCGTGCCTCGTTGGAAAGCTCTTTGGCAGCCGCTCGCGTGGCCCCACAGCCCGTGGGGCTGCGGGCTTTCCGGCGGCCGTCAGCCTCGGCGACACAAGTGCACACGTGGCGCCGCCGCGCCAGGCTGCGAAGCATTTTCCGGTAGGGCCGCGGCTCTGGCGACAGCTCCCACGCCCGAAGAGCCAGGAGGGAAAGTCGTGCATCCTTGGAAAGCTCTTTGGCAGCCGCTCGCGTGGCCCCACAGCCCGTGGGGCTGCGGGCTTTCTGGCGGCCGTCAGCATCGGCGCCACCGGCACCCACGTGGCGTCGCCGCACCAGCCTGCGAAGCATTTTCCGGTAGGGCCGCGGCTCTGGCGACAGCTCCCACGCCCAAAGAGCCAGGAGGGAAAGCCATGCCTTGTTGGAAAGCACTTTGGCAGCCGCTCACGTGGCCCCACAGCCCGTGGGGCTGCGGGCTTTCCGGCGGCCGTCAGCCTCGGTGACACCGGCGACCACGTGGCGCCGCCGCACCAGCCTGCAAAGCATTTTGCGGTAGGGCCGCGGCTCTGGCTACAGCTCCCACGCCCGAAGAGCCAGGAGGGAAAGCCGTGCCTCGTTGGAAAGCTCTTTGGCAGCCGCTCGCGTGGCCCCACAACCCGTGGGGCTGCGGGCTTTCTGGCGGCCGTCAGCCTCGGCGACACCGGCGCCCACGTGGCGCCGCCGCACCAGCCTGCGAAGCATTTTCCGGTTGGGCCGCGGCTCTGGCGACAGCTCCCACGCCCGAAGAGCCAGGAGGGAAAGCCGTGCCTCGTTGGAAATCTCTTTGGCAGCCGCTCGCGTGGCCCCACAGCCCGTGGGGCTGCGGGCTTTCCGGCGGCCGTCAGCCTCGGCGACACCGGCGACCACGTCTCGCCGCTGCGCCAGCCTGCGAAGCATTTTCCGGTACGGCCACGGCTCTGGCGACAGCTCCCACGCCCGAAGAGCCAGGAGGGAAAGCCGTGCCTCGTTGGAAAGCTCTTTGGCAGCCGCTCGCGTGGCCCCACAGCCCGTGGGGCTGCGGGCTTTCCGGCGGCCGTCAGCCTCGGTGACACCGGCGCCCACGTGGCGCCGCCGCGCCAGCCTGCAAAGCATTTTCCGGTAGGGCCGCGGCTCTGGCGATAGCTCCCACGCCCGAAGAGCCAGGAGGGAAAGCCGTGCCTCGTTGGAAAGCTCTTTGGCAGCCGCTCGCGTGGCCCCACAGCCCGTGGGGCTGCGGGCTTTCTGGCGGCCGTCAGCATCGGCGCCACCCGGCACCCACGTGGCGTCGCCGCGCCAGCCTGCAAAGCATTTTCCGGTAGGGCCGCGGCTCTGGCGACAGCTCCCACGCCCGAAGAGCCAGGAGGGAAAGCCGTGCCTCGTTGGAAAGCTCTTTGGCAGCCGCTCGCGTGGCCCCACAGCCCGTGGGGCTGCGGGCTTTCCGGCTGCCGTCAGCCTCGGCGACACCGGCGACCACGTCTCGCCGCTGCGCCAGCCTGCGAAGCATTTTCCGGTAGGGCCGCGTCTCTGGCGACAGCTCCCACGCCCGAAGAGCCAGGAGGGAAAGCCGTGCCTTGTTGGAAAGCTCTTTGGCAGCCGCTCGCGTGGCCCCACAGCCCGTGGGGCTGCGGGCTTTCCGGAGGCCGTCAGCCTCGGCGACACCGGCGACCACGTCTCGCCGCTGCGCCAGCCTGCGAAGCATTTTGCGGTAGGGCCGCGGCTCTGGCGACAGCTCCCACGCCCGAAGAGCCAGGAGGGAAAGCCATGCCTCGTTGGAAAGCTCTTTGGCAGCCGCTCGCGTGGCCCCACAGCCCGTGGGGCTGCGGGCTTTCCGGCGGCCGTCAGCCTCGGCGACACCTGCGACCACGTGGCGCCGCCGCACCAGCCTGCGAAGCATTTTCCAGTAGGGCCGCGGCTCTGGCGACAGCTCCCACGCCCGAAGAGCCAGGAGGGAAAGCCGTGTCTCGTTGGAAAGCTCTTTGGCAGCCGCTCGCGTGGCCCCACAGCCCGTGGGGCTGCGGGCTTTCCGGCGGCCGTCAGCCTCGGCGACACCGGCGACCATGTGGCGCCACCCGCGCCAGGGCTGCGAAGCATTTTCCGGTAGGGCCGCGTCTCTGGCGACAGCTCCCCACGCCCGAAGAGCCAGGAGGGAAAGCCGTGCCTCGTTGGAAAGCTCTTTGGCAGCCGCTCGCGTGGCCCCACAGCCCGTGGGGCTGCGGGCTTTCCGGCGGCCGTCAGCCTCGGTGACACCGGCGCCCACGTGGCGCCGCCGCGCCAGCCTGCAAAGCATTTTCCGATAGGGGCCGCGACTCTGGCAACAGCTCCCACGCCCGAAGAGCCAGGAGGGAAAGCCGTGCCTCGTTGGAAAGCTCTTTGGCAGCCGCTCGCGTGGCCCCACAGCCCGTGGGGCTGCGGGCTTTCTGGCGGCCGTCAGCATCGGCGCCACCGGCACCCACGTGGTGTCGCCGCACCAGCCTGCGAAGCATTTTCCGGTAGGGCCGCGGCTCTGGCGACAGCTCCCACGCCCGAAGAGCCAGGAGGGAAAGCCGTGCCTCGTTGGAAAGCTCTTTGGCAGCCGCTCACGTGGCCCCACAGCCCGTGGGGCTGCGGGCTTTCCGGCGGCCGTCAGCCTCGGCGACACCGGCGACCACGTCTCCCCGCTGCGCCAGCCTGCGAAGCATTTCCGGTAGGGCCGCGGCTCTGGCGACAGCTCCCACGCCCGAAGAGCCAGGAGGGAAAGCCGTGCCTCGTTGGAAAGCTCTTTGGCAGCCGCTCGCGTGGCCCCACAGCCCGTGGGGCTGCGGGCTTTCCGGCGGCCGTCAGCCTCGGCGACACAAGTGCACACGTGGCGCCGCCGCGCCAGGCTGCGAAGCATTTTCCGGTAGGGCCGCGGCTCTGGCGACAGCTCCCACGCCCGAAGAGCCAGGAGGGAAAGTCGTGCATCCTTGGAAAGCTCTTTGGCAGCCGCTCGCGTGGCCCCACAGCCCGTGGGGCTGCGGGCTTTCTGGCGGCCGTCAGCATCGGCGCCACCGGCACCCACGTGGCGTCGCCGCACCAGCCTGCGAAGCATTTTCCGGTAGGGCCGCGGCTCTGGCGACAGCTCCCACGCCCAAAGAGCCAGGAGGGAAAGCCATGCCTTGTTGGAAAGCACTTTGGCAGCCGCTCACGTGGCCCCACAGCCCGTGGGGCTGCGGGCTTTCCGGCGGCCGTCAGCCTCGGTGACACCGGCGCCCACGTGGCGCCGCCGCACCAGCCTGCAAAGCATTTTGCGGTAGGGCCGCGGCTCTGGCGACAGCTCCCACGCCCGAAGAGCCAGGAGGGAAAGCCGTGCCTCGTTGGAAAGCTCTTTGGCAGCCGCTCGCGTGGCCCCACAGCCCGTGGGGCTGCGGGCTTTCTGGCGGCCGTCAGCATCGGCGCCACCGGCGCCCACGTGGCGCCGCCGCACCAGCCTGCGAAGCATTTTCCGGTAGGGCCGCGGCTCTGGCGACAGCTCCCACGCCCGAAGAGCCAGGAGGGAAAGCCGTGCCTCGTTGGAAAGCTCTTTGGCAGCCGCTCGCGTGGCCCCACAGCCCGTGGGGCTGCGGGCTTTCCAGCGGCCGTCAGCCTCGGCGACACCGGCGACCACGTCTCGCCGCTGCGCCAGCCTGCGAAGCATTTTCCGGTAGGGCCGCGGCTCTGGCGACAGCTCCCACGCCCGAAGAGCCAGGAGGGAAAGCCGTGCCTTGTTGGAAAGCTCTTTGGCAGCCGCTCGCGTGGCCCCACAGCCCGTGGGGCTGCGGGCTTTCCGGCGGCCGTCAGCCTCGGCGACACCGGCGACCACGTCTCGCCGCTGCGCCAGCCTGCGAAGCATTTTCCGGTAGGGCCGCGTCTCTGGCGACAGCTCCCACGCCCGAAGAGCCAGGAGGGAAAGCCATGCCTCGTTGGAAAGCTCTTTGGCAGCCGCTCACGTGGCCCCACAGCCGTGGGGCTGCGGGCTTTCCGGCGGCCGTCAGCCTCGGCGACACCTGCGACCACGTGGCGCCGCCGCACCAGCCTGCGAAGCATTTTCCAGTAGGGCCGCGGCTCTGGCGACAGCTCCCACGCCCGAAGAGCCAGGAGGGAAAGCCGTGTCTCGTTGGAAAGCTCTTTGGCAGCCGCTCGCGTGGCCCCACAGCCCGTGGGGCTGCGGGCTTTCCGGCGGCCGTCAGCCTCGGCGACACCGGCGACCATGTGGCGCCGCCGCGCCTGCCTGCGAAGCATTTTCCGGTAGGGCCGCGGCTCTGGCGACAGCTCCCACGCGCGAAGAGCCAGGAGGGAAAGCCGTGCCTCGTTGGAAAGCTCTTTGGCAGCCGCTCGCGTGGCCCCAGAGCCCGTGGGGCTGCGGGCTTTCTGGCGGCCGTCAGCATCGGCGCCACCGGCACCCTCGTGGCGTCGCCGCACAGCCTGCAAAGCATTTTCCTGTAGGGCCGCGGCTCTGGCGACCGCTCCCACGCCCGAAGAGCCAGGAGGGAAAGCCGTGCCTCGTTGGAAAGCTCTTTGGCAGCCGCTCGCGTGGCCCCACAGCCCGTGGGGCTGCGGGCTTTCCGGCGGCCGTCAGCCTCGGCGACACCGGCGCCCACGTGGCGCCCCTGCGCCAGGCTGCGAAGCATTTTCCGGTAGGGCCGCGGCTCTGGCGACAGCTCCCACGCCCGAAGAGCCAGGAGGGAAAGCCGTGCCTCGTTGTAAACCTCTTTGGCAGCCGCTCGCGTGGCCCCACAGCCCGTGGGGCTGCGGGCTTTCCGGCGGCCGTCAGCCTCGGCGACACCGGCGCCGACGTGGCGCCGCCGCACCATCCTGCGAAGCATTTTCCGGTAGGGCCGCGTCTCTGGCGACAGCTCCCACGCCCGAAGAGCCAGGAGGGAAAGCCGTGTCTCGTTGGAAAGCTCTTTGGCAGCCGCTCGCGTGGCCCCACAGCCCGTGGGGCTGCGGGCTTTCCGTCGGCCGTCAGCCTCGGTGACACCGGTGCCCACGTGCCGCCGCCGCGCCAGCCTGCAAAGCATTTTCCGGTAGGGCCGCGTCTCTGGCGACAGCTCCACGCCCGAAGAGCCAGGAGGGAAAGCCGTGCCTCGTTGGAAAGCTCTTTGGCAGCCGCTCGCGTGGCCCCACAGCCCGTGGGGCTGCGGGCTTTTCGGCGGCCGTCAGCCTGGGCGACACCAGGGCACACGTGGCGCCGCCCGCGCCAGACTGCGAAGCATTTTCCGGTAGGGCCGCGTCTCTGGCGACAGCTCCCACGCCCGAAGAGCCAGGAGGGAAAGCCGTGCCTCGTTGGAAAGCTCTTTGGCAGCCGCTCGCGTGGCCCCACAGCCCGTGGGGCTGCGGGCTTTCCGGCGGCTGTCAGCCTCGGCGCCACCGGCGCCCACGTGGCGCCGCCGCACCAGCCTGCGAAGCATTTTCCGGTAGGGGCCGCGGCTCTGGCGACAGCTCCCACGCCCGAAGAGCCAGGAGGGAAAGCCATGCCTCGTTGGAAAGCTCTTTGGCAGCCGCTCACGTGGCCCCACAGCCCGTGGGGCTGCGGGCTTTCCGGGCGGCCGTCAGCCTCGGTGACACCGGCGTCCACGTGGCGCCGCTGCGCCAGCCTGCGAAGCATTTTCCGGTAGGGCCGCGGCTCTGGCGACAGCTCCCACGCCCGAAGAGCCAGGAGGGAAAGCCGTGCCTCCTTGGAAAGCTCTTTGGCAGGCGCTTGCGTGGCCCCACAGCCCGTGGGGCTGCGGGCTTTCCGGCGGCCGTCAGCCTCGGCGACACCTGCGCCCACGTGGCGCCACCCGCGCCAGCCTGCGAAGCATTTTCCAGTAGGGCCGCGGCTCTGGCGACAGTTCCCACGCCCGAAGAGCCAGGAGGGAAAGCCGTGCCTCCTTGGAAAGCTCTTTGGCAGGCGCTTGCGTGGCCCCACAGCCCGTGGGGCTGCGGGCTTTCCGGCGGACGTCAGCCTCGGCAACACCGGTGCACACTTGGCGCCGCCACACCAGCCTACGAAGCATTTTCCGGTAGGGCCGCGGCTCAGGCGACAGCTCCCACGCCCGAAGAGCCAGGAGGGAAAGCCGTGCCTCGTTGGAAAGCTCTTTGGCAGCCGCTCGCGTGGCCCTACAGCCCGTGGGGCTGCGGGCTTTCCGGCGGCCATCAGCCTCGGTGACACCGGCGTCCACGTGGCACCGCCGCGCCAGCCTGCAAAGCATTTTCCGGTAGGGCCGCGGCTCTGGCGACAGCTCCCACGCCCGAAGAGCCAGGAGGGAAAGCCGTGCCTCCTTGGAAAGATCTTTGGCAGCCAGTCGCGTGGCCCCACAGCCCGTGGGGCTGCGGGCTTTCCGGCGGCCGTCAGCCTCGGCAACACCGGCGCCCACGTGGCACCGCCGCGCCAGCCTGCGAAGCATTTTCCGGTAGGGCCGCGGCTCTGGCGACAGCTCCCACGCCCGAAGAGCCAGGAGGGAAAGCCGTGCCTCGTTGGAAAGCTCTTTGGCAGCCGCTCGCGTGGCCCCACAGCCCGTGGGGCTGCGGGCTTTCCGGCGGCCGTCAGCCTCGGTGACACCGGCGCCCACGTGGTGCCGCCGCGCCAGCCTGCAAAGCATTTTGCGGTAGGGCCGCGGCTCTGGCGACAGCTCCCACGCCCGAAGAGCCAGGACGGAAAGCCGTGCCTCGTTGGAAAGCTCTTTGGCAGCCGCTCGCGTGGCCCCACAGCCCGTGGGGCTGCGGGCTTTCTGGCGGCCGTCAGCATCGGCGCCACCGGCACCCACGTGGCGTCGCCGCACCAGCCTGCGAAGCATTTTCCGGTAGGGCCGCGGCTCTGGCGACAGCTCCCACGCCCGAAGAGCCAGGAGGGAAAGCCGTGCCTCCTTGGAAAGCTCTTTGGCAGCCGCTCGCGTGGCCCCACAGCCCGTGGGGCTGCGGGCTTTCCGGCGGCCGTCAGCCTCGGCGACACCGGCGCCCACGTGGCGCCCCTGCGCCAGGCTGCGAAGCATTTTCCGGTAGGGGCCGCGGCTCTGGCGACAGCTCCCACACCCGAAGAGCCAGGTGGGAAAGCCGTGCCTCGTTGGAAACCTCTTTGGCAGCCGCTCGCGTGGCCCCACAGCCCGTGGGGCTGCGGGCTTTCCGGCGGCCGTCAGCCTCGGCGACACCTGCGACCACGTGGCGCCGCCGCACCAGCCTGCGAAGCATTTTCCAGTAGGGCCGCGTCTCTGGCGACAGCTCCCACGCCCGAAGAGCCAGGAGGGAAAGCCGTGCCTCGTTGGAAAGCTCTTTGGCAGCCGCTCGCGTGGCCAAACAGCCCGTGGGGCTGCGGGGTTCCGGCGGCCATCAGCGTCGGCGCCACCGGCGCCCACGTGGCGCCCCCACGCCAGCCTGCGAAGCATTTTCCGGTAGGGCCGCGTCTCTGGCGACAGCTCCCACGCCCGAAGAGCCAGGAGGGAAAGCCGTGCCTCGTTGGAAAGCTCTTTGGCAGCCGCTCGCGTGGCCCCACAGCACGTGGGGCTGCGGCTTTCCGGAGGCCGTCAGCCTCGGCGACACCGGCACCGACGTGGCGCCGCCGCACCATCCTGCGAAGCATTTTCCGGTAGGGGCCGCGGCTCTGGCGACAGCTCCCACGCCCGAAGAGCCAGGAGGGAAAGCCGTGCCTCGTTGGAAAGCTCTTTGGCAGCCGCTCGCGTGGCCCCACAGCCCGTGGGGCTGCGGGCTTTCCGTCGGCCGTCAGCCTCGGTGACACCGGTGCCCACGTGCCGCCGCC
>NW_026529894.1:0-32626 GCF_028500815.1 Rissa tridactyla
GCCAAAGAGCTTTCCAACGAGGCACTGCTTTCCCTCCTGGCTCTTCGGGCGTGGGAGCTGTCGCCAGAGACGCGGCCCTACCGGAAAATGCTTCGCAGGCTGGCGCGGCGGCGCCACGTGTGCACTGGTGTCGCCGAGGCTGATGGCCGCCGAAAGCCCGCAGCCCCACGGGCTGTGGGGCCACGCGAGCGGCTGCCAAAGAGCTTTCCAACGAGGCACGGCTTTCCCTCCTGGCTCTTCGGGCGTGGGAGCTGTCGCCAGAGACGCGGCCCTACCGGAAAATGCTTCGCAGGCTGGCGCGGCGGCGCCACGTGTGCCCTGGTGTCGCCGAGGCTGACGGCCGCCGGAAGCCCGCAGCCCCACGGGCTGTGGGGCCACGCGAGCGGCTGCCAAAGAGCTTTCCAACGAGGCATGGCTTTCCCTCCTGGCTCTTCGGGCGTGGGAGCTGTCGCCAGAGATGCGGCCCTACCGGAAAATGCTTCGCAGGCTGGCGCGGCGGCGCCACGTGGGCGCCGGTGTCACCGAGGCTGACGTCCGCCGGAAAGCCCGCAGCCCCACGGGCTGTGGGGCCACGTGAGCGGCTGCCAAAGAGCTTTCCAACGAGGCACGGCTTTCCCTCCTGGCTCTTCGGGCGTGGGAGCTGTCGCCAGAGACGCGGCCCTACCGGAAAATGCTTCGCAGGCTGGTGCGGCGGCGCCACGTGGGCGCCGGTGTCGCCGAGGCTGACGGCCGCCGAAAAGCCCGCAGCCCCACGGCTGTGGGGCCACGTGAGCGGCTGCCAAAGAGCTTTCCAACGAGGCACGGATTTCCCTCCTGGCTCTTCGGGCGTGGGAGCTGTCGCCAGAGCCGCGGCCCTACCGGAAAATGCTTCGCAGGCTGGTGCGGCGACGCCACGTGGGTGCCGGTGGCGCCGAGGCTGACGGCCGCCAGAAAGCCCGCAGCCCCACGGGCTGTGGGGCCACGCGAGCGGCTGCCAAAGAGCTTTCCAACGAGACACGGCTTTCCCTCCTGGCTCTTCGGGCGTGGGAGCTGTCGCCAGAGCCGCGGCCCTACTGGAAAATGCTTCGCAGGCTGGTGCGGCGGCGCCACGTGGGCGCTGGTGACGCCGAGGCTGACGGCCGCCGGAAAGCCCGCAGCCCCACGGGCTGTGGGGCCACGTGAGCGGCTGCCAAAGAGCTTTCAACGAGGCACTGCTTTCCCTCCTGGCTCTTCGGGCGTGGGAGCTGTCGCCAGAGACGCGGCCCTACCGGAAAATGCTTCGCAGGCTGGCGCGGCGGCGCCACGTGTGCACTGGTGTCGCCGAGGCTGATGGCCGCCGGAAAGCCCGCAGCCCCACGGGCTGTGGGGCCACGCGAGCGGCTGCCAAAGAGCTTTCCAACGAGGCACGGCTTTCCCTCCTGGCTCTTCGGGCGTGGGAGCTGTCGCCAGAGACGCGGCCCTACCGGAAAATGCTTCGCAGGCTGGCGCGGCGGCGCCACGTGTGCCCTGGTGTCGCCGAGGCTGACGGCCGCCGGAAAGCCCGCAGCCCCACGGGCTGTGGGGCCACGCGAGCGGCTGCCAAAGAGCTTTCCAACGAGGCACGGCTTTCCCTCCTGGCTCTTCGGGCGTGGGAGCTGTCGCCAGAGCTGTGGCCCTACCGGAAAATGCTTCGCAGGCTGGCGCAGCGGCGCCACGTGGACGCCGGTGTCGCCGAGGCTGACGGCCGCCGGGAAAGCCCGCAGCCCCACGGGATGTAGGACCACGTGAGCGGCTGCCAAAGAGCTTTCCAACGAGGCACGGATTTCCCTCCTGGCTCTTCGGGCGTGGGAGCTGTCGCCAGAGCCGCGGCCCTACCGGAAAATGCTTCGCAGGCTGGTGCGGCGGGTCCACGTCGGCGCCGGTGTCGCCGAGGCTGACGGCCGCCGAAAAGCCCGCAGCCCCACGGGCTGTGGGGCCACGCGAGCGGCTGCCAAAGAGCTTTCCAACGAGACACGGCTTTCCCTCCTGGCTCTTCGGGCGTGGGAGCTGTCGCCAGAGCCGCGGCCCTACCGGAAAATGCTTCGCAGGATGGTGCGGCGGCGCCACGTGGGCGCCGGTGTCGCTGAGGCTGACGGCCGCCGGAAAGCCCGCAGCCCCACGGGCTGTGGGGCCACGCGAGCGGCTGCCAAAGAGCTTTCCAACGAGGCACGGCTTTCCCTCCTGGCTCTTCGGGCGTGGGAGCTGTCGCCAGAGACGCGGCCCTACCGGAAAATGCTTCGCAGGCTGGCGTGGGGGTGCCACGTGGGCGCCGGTGGCGCCGAGGCTGACGGCCGCTGGAAAGCCCGTAGCCCCACTTGCTGTGGGGCCACGTGAGCAGCTGCCAAAGAGCTTTCCAACGAGGCACGGCTTTCCCTCTTGGCTCTTCGGGCGTGGGAGCTGTCGCCAGAGCCGCGGCCCTACCGGAAAATGCTTCGCAGGCTGGCGCGGCGGCGCCACGTGGGCGCAGGTGTCGCCGAGGCTGACGGCCGCCGGAAAGCCCGCAGCCCCACGGGCTGTGGGGCCACGCGAGCGGCTGCCAAAGAGCTTTCCAACGAGGCACGGCTTTCCCTCCTGGCTCTTCGGGAGTGGGAGCTGTCGCCAGAGCCGCGGCCCTACCGGAAAATGCTTCGCAGGCTGGCGCGGGGGCGCCACGTGGGCGCTGGTGTCGCCGAGGCTGACGGCCGCCGGAAAGCCCGCAGCCCCACGGGCTATGGGGCCACGCGAGTGGCTGCCAAAGAGCTTTCCAACGAGGCACGGCTTTCCCTCCTGGCTCTTCGGGCGTGGGAGCTGTCGCCAGAACCGCGGCCCTACCGGAAAATGCTTCGCAGGCTGGCGTGGCCGCGCCACGTGGGCCCCGGTGTCGCCGAGGCTGACGGCCGCCGGAAAGCCCGCAGCCCCACGGGCTGTGGGGCTACGCGAGTGGCTGCCAAAGAGCTTTCCAACAAGGCACGGCTTTCCCTCCTGGCTCTTCGGGCGTGGGAGCTGTCGCCAGAGACGCGGCCCTACCGGAAAATGCTTCTCAGGCTGGCGTGGCGGCGCCACGTGGGCGCCGGTGTCGCCGAGGCTGATGGCCGCCGGAAAGCCCGCAGCCCCACGGGCTGTGGGGCTACGCGAGTGGCTGCCAAAGAGCTTTCCAACGAGGCACGGCTTTCCCTCCTGGCTCTTCGGGATTGGGAGCTGTCGCCTGAGCCGCGGACCTACCGGAAAATGCTTCGTAGGCAGGTGTGGCGTCGCCAAGTGGGCACCGGTGTTGCCAAGGCTGACGGCCGCCGGAAAGCCCGCAGCCCCACGGGCTGTGGGGCCACGCAAGCGACTGCCAAAGAGCTTTCCAAGGAGGCACGGCTTTCCCTCCTGGCTCTTCGGGCGTGGGAGCTGTCGCCAGAGCCAAGGCCCTACCGGAAAATGCTTCGCAGGCTGGCGCGGCGGCGCCACATGGGCGCCGGTGTCACCGAGGCTGACGGCCCCCGGAAAGCCCGCAGCCCCACGGGCTGTGGGGCCACGCGAGCGGCTGCCAAAGATCTTTCCAACGAGGCACGGCTTTCCCTCCTGGCTCTTCGGGCGTGGGAGCTGTCGCCAGAGCCGCGGCCCTACCGGAAAATGCTTCGCAGGCTGGCGCAGCGGCGAGGCGTTGTCGCCGGTGTCGCCGAGGCTGACAGCTGCCGGAAAGCCCGCAGCCCCACGGGCTGTGGGGCCACGCGAGCGGCTGCCAAAGAGCTTTCCAACGAGGCACGGCTTTCCCTCCTGGCTCTTCGGGCGTGGGAGCTGTCGCCAGAGCCGCGGCCCTACCGGAAAATGCTTCGCAGGCTGGCGCGGCGGCGCCACGTGGGCGCAGGTGGCGCCGAGGCTGACGGCCGCCGGAAAGCCCGCAGCCCCACGGGCTGTGGGGCCACGCGAGCGGCTGCCAAAGAGCTTTCCAACGAGGCACGGCTTTCCCTCCTGGCTCTTCGGGCGTGGGAGCTGTCGCCAGAGACGCGGCCCTACCGGAAAATGCTTCGCAGGATGGTGCGGCGGCGCCACGTCGGCGCCGGTGTCGCCGAGGCTGACGGCCGCCAGAAAGCCCGCAGCCCCACGGGCTGTGGGGCCACGCGAGCGGCTGCCAAAGAGCTTTCCAACGAGACACGGCTTTCCATCCTGGCTCTTCGGGCGTGGGAGCTGTCGCCAGAGCCGCGGCCCTACCGGAAAATGCTTCGCAGGCTGGCGCGGCGGCGCCACGTGGGCGCCGGTGGCGCCGAGGCTGACGGCTGCCAGAATGCCCGCAGCCCCACGGGCTGTGGGGCCACGCGAGCGGCTGCCAAAGAGCTTTCCAACGAGGCACGGCTTTCCCTCCTGGCTCTTTGGGCGTGGGAGCTGTCGCCAGAGCCGCGGCCCTACCGGAAAATGCTTCGCAGGCTGGCGCGGGGGCGCCATGTGTGTGCAGGTGGCGCCGAGGCTGACGGCCGCCGGAAAGCCCACAGCCCCACAGGCTGTGGGGCCACACGAGCAGCTGCCAAAGAGCTTTCCAACGAGGCACGGCTTTCCCTCCTGGCTCTTCGGGCGTGGGAGCTGTCGCCAGAGCCGTGGCCCTACCGGAAAATGCTTCGCAGGCTGGAGCGGCGGCGCCACGTGGGCGACGGTGGCGCCGAGGCTGACGGCCGCCGGAAAGCCCGCAGCCCCACGGGCTGTGGGGCCACGCGAGCGGCTGCCAAAGAGCTTTCCAACGAGGCACGGCTTTCCCTCCTGGCTCTTCGGGCGTGGGAGCTGTCGCCAGAGCCGCGGCCCTACCGGAAAATGCTTCGCAGGCTGGCGCGGCGGTGCCACGTGTTCGCCGGTGGCGCCGAGGCTGACGGCCGCCGGAAAGCCCGCAGCCCCACGGGCTGTGGGGCCACGCGAGCGGCTGCCAAAGAGCTTTCCAACGAGGCACGGCTTTCCCTCCTGGCTCTTCGGGCGTGGGAGCTGTCGCCAGAGACGCGGCCCTACCAGAAAATGATTCGCAGGCTGGCGCGGCGGCGCCACGTGTGCCCTGGTGTCGCCGAGGCTGACGGCCGCCGGAAAGCCCGCAGCCCCACGGGCTGTGGGGCCACGCGAGCGGCTGCCAAAGAGCTTTCCAACGAGGCACGGCTTTCCCTCCTGGCTCTTTGGGCGTGGGAGCTGTCGCCAGAGCTGTGGCCCTACCGGAAAATGCTTCGCAGGCTGGCGCAGCGGCGCCACGTGGACGCCGGTGTCGCCGAGGCTGACGGCCGCCGGAAAGCCCGCAGCCCCACGGGCTGTGGGGCCACGCGAGCGGCTGCCAAAGAGCTTTCCAACGAGGCACGGCTTTCCCTCCTGGCTCTTCGGGCGTGGGAGCTGTCGCCAGAGACGCGGCCCTACCGGAAAATGCTTCGCAGGCTGGTGCGGCGGCGCCACGTCGGCGCCGGTGGCGCCGAGGCTGACGGCCGCCGAAAAGCCCGCAGCCCCACGGGCTGTGGGGCCACGCGAGCGGCTGCCAAAGAGCTTTCCAACGAGACACGGCTTTCCCTCCTGGCTCTTCAGGCGTGGGAGCTGTCGCCAGAGCCGCGGCCCTACCGGAAAATGCTTCTCAGGCTGGTGCGGTGGCGCCACGTGGGCGCCGGTGTCGCTGAGGCTGACGGCCGCCGGAAAGCCCGCAGCCCCACGGGCTGTGGGGCCACACGAGCGGCTGCCAAAGAGCTTTCCAACGAGGCACGGCTTTCCCTCCTGGCTCTTCGGGCGTGGGAGCTGTCGCCAGAGCTGTGGCCCTACCGGAAAATGCTTCGCAGGCTGGCGCAGCGGCGCCACGTGGACGCCGGTGTCACCGAGGCTGACGGCCGCCGGAAAGCCCGCAGCCCCACGGGATGTGGGGCCACGTGAGCGGCTACCAAAGAGCTTTCCAACGAGGCACGGCTTTCCCTCCTGGCTCTTCGGGCGTGGGAGCTGTCGCCAGAGCCGCGGCCCTACCGGAAAATGCTTCGCAGGCTGGTGCGGCGGGTCCACGTCGGCGCCGGTGGCGCCGAGGCTGACGGCCGCCGAAAAGCCCGCAGCCCCACGGGCTGTGGGGCCACGCGAGCGGCTGCCAAAGAGCTTTCCAACGAGACACGGCTTTCCCTCCTGGCTCTTCGGGCGTGGGAGCTGTCGCCAGAGCCGCGGCCCTACCGGAAAATGCTTCGCAGGATGGTGCGGCGGCGCCACGTGGGCGCCGGTGTCGCTGAGGCTGACGGCCGCCGGAAAGCCCGCAGCCCCACGGGCTGTGGGGCCACGCGAGCGGCTGCCAAAGAGCTTTCCAACGAGGCACGGCTTTCCCTCCTGGCTCTTCGGGCGTGGGAGCTGTCGCCTGAGACGCGGCCCTACCGGAAAATGCTTCGCAGGCTGGCGCGGCGGCGCCACGTGGGCGCAGGTGTCGCCGAGGCTGACGGCCGCCGGAAAGCCCGCAGCCCCACGGGCTGTGGGGCCACGCGAGCGGCTGCCAAAGAGCTTTCCAAGGAGGCACGGCTTTCCCTCCTGGCTCTTCGGGCGTGGGAGCTGTCGCCAGAGCCGCGGCCCTACCGGAAAACGCTTCGCAGGCTGGCGCGGGGGCGCCATGTGGGCTCCGGTGTCGCCGAGGCTGACGTCCGCCGGAAAGCCCGCAACCCCACGGGCTGTGGGGCCACGCGAGCGGCTGCCAAAGAGCTTTCCAACGAGGCACGGCTTTCCCTCCTGGCTCTTCGGGCGTGGGAGCTGTCACCAGAGCCGCGGCCCTACCGGAAAATGCTTCGCAGTCTGGCGCGGCGGCGCCACGTGGGCGCTGGTGTCGCCGAGGCTGACGGCCGCCGGAAAGCCCGCAGCCCCACGGGCTGTGGGGCTACGCGAGTGGCTGCCAAAGAGCTTTCCAACAAGGCACGGCTTTCCCTCCTGGCTCTTCGGGCGTGGGAGCTGTCGCCAGAGACGCGGCCCTACCGGAAAATGCTTCTCAGGCTGGCGTGGCGGCGCCACGTGGGCGCCGGTGTCGCCGAGGCTGATGGCCGCCGGAAAGCCCGCAGCCCCACGGGCTGTGGGGCTACGCGAGTGGCTGCCAAAGAGCTTTCCAACGAGGCACGGCTTTCCCTCCTGGCTCTTCGGGATTGGGAGCTGTCGCCTGAGCCGCGGACCTACCGGAAAATGCTTCGTAGGCAGGTGTGGCGTCGCCAAGTGGGCACCGGTGTTGCCAAGGCTGACGGCCGCCGGAAAGCCCGCAGCCCCACGGGCTGTGGGGCCACGCAAGCGACTGCCAAAGAGCTTTCCAAGGAGGCACGGCTTTCCCTCCTGGCTCTTCGGGCGTGGGAGCTGTCGCCAGAGCCACGGCCCTACCGGAAAATGCTTCGCAGGCTGGCGCGGCGGCGCCACATGGGCGCCGGTGTCACCGAGGCTGACGGCCCCCGGAAAGCCCGCAGCCCCACGGGCTGTGGGGCCACGCGAGCGGCTGCCAAAGAGCTTTCCAACGAGGCACGGCTTTCCCTCCTGGCTCTTCGGGCGTGGGAGCTGTCGCCAGAGCCGCGGCCCTACCGGAAAATGCTTCGCAGGCTGGCGCAGCGGCGAGGCGTTGTCGCCGGTGTCGCCGAGGCTGACGGCTGCCGGAAAGCCCGCAGCCCCACTGGCTGTGGGGCCACGCGAGCGGCTGCCAAAGAGCTTTCCAACGAGGCACGGCTTTCCCTCCTGGCTCTTCGGGCGTGGGAGCTGTCGCCAGAGCCGCGGCCCTACCGGAAAATGCTTCGCAGGCTGGCGCGGCGGCGCCACGTGGGCGCAGGTGGCGCCGAGGCTGACGGCCGCCGGAAAGCCCGCAGCCCCACGGGCTGTGGGGCCACGCGAGCGGCTGCCAAAGAGCTTTCCAACGAGGCACGGCTTTCCCTCCTGGCTCTTCGGGCGTGGGAGCTGTCGCCAGAGACGCGGCCCTACCGGAAAATGCTTCGCAGGATGGTGCGGCGGCGCCACGTCGGCGCCGGTGTCGCCGAGGCTGACGGCCGCCAGAAAGCCCGCAGCCCCACGGGCTGTGGGGCCACGCGAGCGGCTGCCAAAGAGCTTTCCAACGAGACACGGCTTTCCATCCTGGCTCTTCGGGCGTGGGAGCTGTCGCCAGAGCCGCGGCCCTACCGGAAAATGCTTCGCAGGCTGGCGCGGGGGCGCCATGTGTGTGCAGGTGGCGCCGAGGCTGACGGCCGCCGGAAAGCCCACAGCCCCACGGGCTGTGGGGCCACGCGAGCAGCTGCCAAAGAGCTTTCCAACGAGGCACGGCTTTCCCTCCTGGCTCTTCGGGCGTGGGAGCTGTCGCCAGAGCCGTGGCCCTACCGGAAAATGCTTCGCAGGCTGGAGCGGCGGCGCCACGTGGGCGACGGTGGCGCCGAGGCTGACGGCCGCCGGAAAGCCCGCAGCCCCACGGGCTGTGGGGCCACGCGAGCGGCTGCCAAAGAGCTTTCCAACGAGGCACGGCTTTCCCTCCTGGCTCTTCGGGCGTGGGAGCTGTCGCCAGAGCCGCGGCCCTACCGGAAAATGCTTCGCAGGCTGGCGCGGCGGTGCCACGTGGTCGCCGGTGGCGCCGAGGCTGACGGCCGCCGGAAAGCCCGCAGCCCCACGGGATGTAGGACCACGCGAGCGGCTGCCAAAGAGCTTTCCAACGAGGCACTGCTTTCCCTCCTGGCTCTTCGGGCGTGGGAGCTGTCGCCAGAGACGCGGCCCTACCGGAAAATGCTTCGCAGGCTGGCGCGGCGGCGCCACGTGTGCACTGGTGTCGCCGAGGCTGATGGCCGCTGGAAAGCCCGCAGCCCCACGGGCTGTGGGGCCACGCGAGCGGCTGCCAAAGAGCTTTCCAACGAGGCACGGCTTTCCCTCCTGGCTCTTCGGGCGTGGGAGCTGTCGCCAGAGACGCGGCCCTACCGGAAAATGCTTCGCAGGCTGGCGCGGCGGCGCCACGTGTGCCCTGGTGTCGCCGAGGCTGACGGCCGCCGGAAAGCCCGCAGCCCCACGGGCTGTGGGGCCACGCGAGCGGCTGCCAAAGAGCTTTCCAACGAGGCACGGCTTTCCCACCTGGCTCTTCGGGCGTGGGAGCTGTCGCCAGAGCCGCGGCTGTACCGGAAAATGCTTCGCAGGCTGGCGCAGCGGCGCCACGTGGACGCCGGTGTCGCCGAGGCTGACGGCCGCCGGAAAGCCCGCAGCCCCACAGGCTGTGGGGCCACGTGAGCGGCTGTCAAAGAGCTTTCCAACGAGGCACGGATTTCCCTCCTGGCTCTTCGGGCGTGGGAGCTGTCGCCAGAGCCGCGGCCCTACCGGAAAATGCTTCGCAGGCTGGTGCGGCGGCGCCACGTCGGCGCCGGTGGCGCCGAGGCTGACGGCCGCCGAAAAGCCCGCAGCCCCACGGGCTGTGGGGCCACGCGAGCGGCTGCCAAAGAGCTTTCCAACGAGACACGGCTTTCCCTCCTGGCTCTTCAGGGGTGGGAGCTGTCGCCAGAGCCGCGGCCCTACCGGAAAATGCTTCTCAGGCTGGTGCGGCGGCGCCACGTGGGCGCCGGTGTCGCTGAGGCTGACGGCCGCCGGAAAGCCCGCAGCCCCACGGGCTGTGGGGCCACACGAGCGGCTGCCAAAGAGCTTTCCAACGAGGCACGGCTTTCCCTCCTGGCTCTTCGGGCGTGGGAGCTGTCGCCAGAGCTGTGGCCCTACCGGAAAATGCTTCGCAGGCTGGCGCAGCGGCGCCACGTGGACGCCGGTGTCGCCGAGGCTGACGGCCGCCGGAAAGCCCGCAGCCCCACGGGCTGTGGGGCCACACGAGCGGCTGCCAAAGAGCTTTCCAACGAGGCACGGCTTTCCCTCCTGGCTCTTCGGGCGTGGGAGCTGTCGCCAGAGCTGTGGCCCTACCGGAAAATGCTTCGCAGGCTGGCGCAGCGGCGCCACGTGGACGCCGGTGTCGCCGAGGCTGACGGCCGCCGGAAAGCCCGCAGCCCCACGGGATGTGGGGCCACGTGAGCGGCTACCAAAGAGCTTTCCAACGAGGCACGGATTTCCCTCCTGGCTCTTCGGGCGTGGGAGCTGTCGCCAGAGCCGCGGCCCTACCGGAAAATGCTTCGCAGGCTGGCGTGGGGGTGCCACGTGGGCGCTGGTGGCGCTGAGGCTGATGGCCGCTGGAAAGCCCGTAGCCCCACTTGCTGTGGGGCCACGTGAGCAGCTGCCAAAGAGCTTTCCAACGAGGCACGGCTTTCCCTCTTGGCTCTTCGGGCGTGGGAGCTGTCGCCAGAGCCGCGGCCCTACCGGAAAATGCTTCGCAGGCTGGCGCGGCGGCGCCACGTGGGCGCAGGTGTCGCCGAGGCTGACGGCCGCCGGAAAGCCCGCAGCCCCACGGGCTGTGGGGCCACGCGAGCGGCTGCCAAAGAGCTTTCCAAGGAGGCACGGCTTTCCCTCCTGGCTCTTCGGGCGTGGGAGCTGTCGCCAGAGCCGCGGCCCTACCGGAAAACGCTTCGCAGGCTGGCGCGGGGGCGCCATGTGGGCTCCGGTGTCGCCGAGGCTGACGTCCGCCGGAAATCCCGCAACCCCACGGGCTGTGGGGCCACGCGAGCGGCTGCCAAAGAGCTTTCCAACGAGGCACGGCTTTCCCTCCTGGCTCTTCGGGCGTGGGAGCTGTCACCAGAGCCGCGGCCCTACCGGAAAATGCTTCGCAGTCTGGCGCGGCGGCGCCACGTGGGCGCTGGTGTCGCCGAGGCTGACGGCCGCCGGAAAGCCCGCAGCCCCACGGGCTGTGGGGCTACGCGAGTGGCTGCCAAAGAGCTTTCCAACAAGGCACGGCTTTCCCTCCTGGCTCTTCGGGCGTGGGAGCTGTCGCCAGAGACGCGGCCCTACCGGAAAATGCTTCTCAGGCTGGCGTGGCGGCGCCACGTGGGCGCCGGTGTCGCCGAGGCTGATGGCCGCCGGAAAGCCCGCAGCCCCACGGGCTGTGGGGCTACGCGAGTGGCTGCCAAAGAGCTTTCCAACGAGGCACGGCTTTCCCTCCTGGCTCTTCGGGATTGGGAGCTGTCGCCTGAGCCGCGGACCTACCGGAAAATGCTTCGTAGGCAGGTGTGGCGTCGCCAAGTGGGCACCGGTGTTGCCAAGGCTGACGGCCGCCGGTAAGCCCGCAGCCCCACGGGCTGTGGGGCCACGCAAGCGACTGCCAAAGAGCTTTCCAACGAGGCACGGCTTTCCCTCCTGGCTCTTCGGGCGTGGGAGCTGTCGCCAGAGCCACGGCCCTACCGGAAAATGCTTCGCAGGCTGGCGCGGCGGCGCCACATGGGCGCCGGTGTCACCGAGGCTGACGGCCCCCGGAAAGCCCGCAGCCCCACGGGCTGTGGGGCCACGCGAGCGGCTGCCAAAGAGCTTTCCAACGAGGCACGGCTTTCCCTCCTGGCTCTTCTGGCGTGGGAGCTGTCGCCAGAGACGCGGCCCTACCGGAAAATGCTTCGCAGGCTGGCGCAGCGGCGAGGCGTTGTCGCCGGTGTCGCCGAGGCTGACGGCTGCCGGAAAGCCCGCAGCCCCACTGGCTGTGGGGCCACGCGAGCGGCTGCCAAAGAGCTTTCCAACGAGGCACGGCTTTCCCTCCTGGCTCTTCGGGCGTGGGAGCTGTCGCCAGAGCCGCGGCCCTACCGGAAAATGCTTCGCAGGCTGGCGCGGCGGCGCCACGTGGGCGCAGGTGGCGCCGAGGCTGACGGCCGCCGGAAAGCCCGCAGCCCCACGGGCTGTGGGGCCACGCGAGCGGCTGCCAAAGAGCTTTCCAACGAGGCACGGCTTTCCCTCCTGGCTCTTCGGGCGTGGGAGCTGTCGCCAGAGACGCGGCCCTACCGGAAAATGCTTCGCAGGATGGTGCGGCGGCGCCACGTCGGCGCCGGTGTCGCCGAGGCTGACGGCCGCCAGAAAGCCCGCAGCCCCACGGGCTGTGGGGCCACGCGAGCGGCTGCCAAAGAGCTTTCCAACGAGACACGGCTTTCCATCCTGGCTCTTCGGGCGTGGGAGCTGTCGCCAGAGCCGCGGCCCTACCGGAAAATGCTTCGCAGGCTGGCGCGGCGGCGCCACGTGGGCGCCGGTGGCGCCGAGGCTGACGGCTGCCAGAATGCCCGCAGCCCCACGGGCTGTGGGGCCACGCGAGCGGCTGCCAAAGAGCTTTCCAACGAGACACGGCTTTCCCTCCTGGCTCTTTGGGCGTGGGAGCTGTCGCCAGAGCCGCGGCCCTACCGGAAAATGCTTCGCAGGCCGGCGCGGGGGCGCCATGTGTGTGCAGGTGGCGCCGAGGCTGACGGCCGCCGGAAAGCCCACAGCCCCACGGGCTGTGGGGCCACGCGAGCAGCTGCCAAAGAGCTTTCCAACGAGGCACGGCTTTCCCTCCTGGCTCTTCGGGCGTGGGAGCTGTCGCCAGAGCCGTGGCCCTACCGGAAAATGCTTCGCAGGCTGGAGCGGCGGCGCCACGTGGGCAACGGTGGCGCCGAGGCTGACGGCCGCCGGAAAGCCCGCAGCCCCACGGGCTGTGGGGCCACGCGAGCGGCTGCCAAAGAGCTTTCCAACGAGGCACGGCTTTCCCTCCTGGCTCTTCGGGCGTGGGAGCTGTCGCCAGAGCCGCGGCCCTACCGGAAAATGCTTCGCAGGCTGGCGCGGCGGTGCCACGTGGTCGCCGGTGGCGCCGAGGCTGACGGCCGCCGGAAAGCCCGCAGCCCCACGGGATGTAGGACCACGCGAGCGGCTGCCAAAGAGCTTTCCAACGAGGCACTGCTTTCCCTCCTGGCTCTTCGGGCGTGGGAGCTGTCGCCAGAGACGCGGCCCTACCGGAAAATGCTTCGCAGGCTGGCGCGGCGGCGCCACGTGTGCACTGGTGTCGCCGAGGCTGATGGCCGCTGGAAAGCCCGCAGCCCCACGGGCTGTGGGGCCACGCGAGCGGCTGCCAAAGAGCTTTCCAACGAGGCACGGCTTTCCCTCCTGGCTCTTCGGGCGTGGGAGCTGTCGCCAGAGACGCGGCCCTACCGGAAAATGCTTCGCAGGCTGGCGCGGCGGCGCCACGTGTGCCCTGGTGTCGCCGAGGCTGACGGCCGCCGGAAAGCCCGCAGCCCCACGGGCTGTGGGGCCACGCGAGCGGCTGCCAAAGAGCTTTCCAACGAGGCACGGCTTTCCCTCCTGGCTCTTCGGGCGTGGGAGCTGTCGCCAGAGCTGTGGCCCTACCGGAAAATGCTTCGCAGGCTGGCGCAGCGGCGCCACGTGGACGCCGGTGTCGCCGAGGCTGACGGCCGCCGGAAAGCCCGCAGCCCCACAGGCTGTGGGGCCACGTGAGCGGCTGCCAAAGAGCTTTCCAACGAGGCACGGATTTCCCTCCTGGCTCTTCGGGCGTGGGAGCTTTCGCCAGAGCCGCGGCCCTACCGGAAAATGCTTCGCAGGCTGGTGCGGCGGCGCCACGTCGGCGCCGGTGGCGCCGAGGCTGACGGCCGCCGAAAAGCCCGCAGCCCCACGGGCTGTGGGGCCACGCGAGCGGCTGCCAAAGAGCTTTCCAACGAGACACGGCTTTCCCTCCTGGCTCTTCAGGGGTGGGAGCTGTCGCCAGAGCCGCGGCCCTACCGGAAAATGCTTCTCAGGCTGGTGCGGCGGCGCCACGTGGGCGCCGGTGTCGCTGAGGCTGACGGCCGCCGGAAAGCCCGCAGCCCCACGGGCTGTGGGGCCACACGAGCGGCTGCCAAAGAGCTTTCCAACGAGGCACGGCTTTCCCTCCTGGCTCTTCGGGCGTGGGAGCTGTCGCCAGAGCTGTGGCCCTACCGGAAAATGCTTCGCAGGCTGGCGCAGCGGCGCCACGTGGACGCCGGTGTCGCCGAGGCTGACGGCCGCCGGAAAGCCCGCAGCCCCACGGGCTGTGGGGCCACGTGAGCGGCTGCCAAAGAGCTTTCCAACGAGGCACGGCTTTCCCTCCTGGCTCTTCGGGCGTGGGAGCTGTCGCCAGAGCCGCGGCCCTACCGGAAAATGCTTCGCAGGCTGGTGTGGCGGCGCCACGTCGGCGCCGGTGGCGCCGAGGCTGACGGCTGCCGAAAAGCCCGCAGCCCCACGGGCTGTGGGGCCACGCGAGCGGCTGCCAAAGAGCTTTCCAACGAGACACGGCTTTCCCTCCTGGCTCTTCAGGCGTGGGAGCTGTCGCCAGAGCCGCGGCCCTACCGGAAAATGCTTCTCAGGCTGGTGCGGCGGCGCCACGTGGGCGCCGGTGTCGCTGAGGCTGACGGCCGCCGGAAAGCCCGCAGCCCCACGGGCTGTGGGGCCACGCGAGCGGCTGCCAAAGAGCTTTCCAACCAGGCACGGCTTTCCCTCCTGGCTCTTCGGGCGTGGGAGCTGTCGCCAGAGACGCGGCCCTACCGGAAAATGCTTCGCAGGCTGGCGTGGGGGTGCCACGTGGGCGCCGGTGGCGCCGAGGCTGATGGCCGCCGGAAAGCCCGCAGCCCCACGGGCTGTGGGGCCACGCGAGCGGCTGCCAAAGAGCTTTCCAACGAGGCACGGCTTTCCGTCCTGGCTCTTCGGGCATGGGAGCTGTCGCCAGAGACGCGGCCCTACTGGAAAATGCTTCGCAGGCTGGTGCGGCGGCGCCACGTGGTCGCGGTGGCGCCGAGGCTGACGGCCGCCGGAAAGCCCGCAGCCCCACGGGCTGTGGGGCCACGCGAGCGGCTGCCAAAGAGGTTTCCAACGAGGCACGGCTTTCCCACCTGGCTCTTCGGGTGTGGGAGCTGTCGCCAGAGCCGCGGCCCTACCGGAAAATGCTTCGCAGCCTGGCGCAGGGGCGCCACGTGGGCGCCGGTGTCGCCGAGGCTGACGGCCGCCGGAAAGCCCGCAGCCCCACGGGCTGTGGGGCCACGCGAGCGGCTGCCAAAGAGCTTTCCAACGAGGCACGGCTTTCCCTCCTGGCTCTTCGGGCGTGGGAGCTGTCGCCAGAGACGCGGCCCTACCGGAAAATGCTTCGCAGGCTGGCGCGGCGGCGCCACGTGGTCGCAGGTGTCGCCGAGGCTGACGGCCGCCGAAAAGCCCGCAGCCCCACGGGCTGTGGGGCCACGCGAGCGGCTGCCAAAGAGCTTTCCAACGAGGCACGGCTTTCCCTCCTGGCTCTTCGGGCGTGGGAGCTGTCGCCAGAGACGCGGCCCTACCGGAAAATGCTTCGCAGGCTGGCGCGGCGGGGCCACGTGTGCCCTGGTGTCGCCGAGGCTGACGGCCGCCGAAAAGCCCGCAGCCCCACGGGCTGTGGGGCCACGCGAGCGGCTGCCAAAGAGCTTTCCAAGGAGGCACGGCTTTCCCTCCTGGCTCTTCGGGCGTGGGAGCTGTCGCCAGAGACGCGGCCCTACCGGATAATGCTTTGCAGGCTGGCGCGGCGGCGGCACGTGGGCGCCGGTGTCACCGAGGCTGACGGCCGACGGAAAGCCCGCAGCCCCACGGGCTGTGGGGTCACGCGAGCGGCTGCCAAAGAGCTTTCCAACGAGACACGGCTTTCCCTCCTGGCTCTTCGGGCGTGGGAGCTGTTGCCAGAGCCGCGGCCCTACCGGAAAATGCTTCGCAGTCTGGTGCGGCGGCGCCACATGGTCGCCGGTGTCGCCGAGGCTGACGGCCGCCGGAAAGCCCGCAGCCCCACGGGTTGTGGGGCCACGCGAGCGGCTGCCAAAGAGGTTTCCAACGAGGCACGGCTTTCCCTCCTGGCTCTTCAGGCGTGGGAGCTGTCGCCAGAGCCGCGGCCCTACCGGAAAATGCTTCGCAGGCTGGTGCGGCGGCGCCACGTGGGCGCAGGTGGCGCCGATGCTGACGGCCGCCAGAAAGCCCGCAGCCCCACGGGCTGTGGGGCCACGCGAGCGGCTGCCAAAGAGCTTTCCAACGAGGCACGGCTTTCCCTCCTGGCTCTTCGGGCGTGGGAGCTGTCGCCAGAGCCGCGGCCCTACCGGAAAATGCTTCGCAGGCTGGCGCGGCGGAGCCACGTGGGCGCCGGTGTCGCCGAGGCTGACGGCCGCCGGAAAGCCCGCAGCCCCACGGGCTGTGGGGCCACGCGAGCGGCTGACAAAGAGCTTTCCAACGAGGCACGGCTTTCCCTCCTGGCTCTTCGGGCGTGGGAGCTGTCGCCAGAGATGCGGCCCTACCGGAAAATGCTTCGCAGGCTGGCGCGGCGGCGCCACGTGGACGCCGGTGTCACCGAGGCTGATGGCCGCCGGAAAGCCCGCAGCCCCACGGGCTGTGGGGCCACGTGAGCGGCTGCCAAAGAGCTTTCCAACGAGGCACGGCTTTCCCTCCTGGCTCTTCGGGCGTGGGAGCTGTCGCCAGAGACGCGGCCCTACCGGAAAATGCTTCGCAGGCTGGTGCGGCGGCGCCACGTGGGCGCCGGTGGCGCCGAGGCTGACGGCCGCCGAAAAGCCCGCAGCCCCACGGGCTGTGGGGCCACGCGAGCGGCTGCCAAAGAGCTTTCCAACGAGGCACGGCTTTCCCTCCTGGCTCTTCGGGCGTGGGAGCTGTCGCCAGAGCCGCGGCCCTACCGGAAAATGCTTTGCAGGCTGGCGTGGGGGCGCCACGTGGGCGCCGGTGGCGCCGAGGCTGATGGCCGCCGGAAAGCTCGCAGCCCCACGGGCTGTGGGGCCACGCGAGCGGCTGCCAAAGAGCTTTCCAACGAGGCACGGCTTTCCCTCCTGGCTCTTCGCGCGTGGGAGCTGTCGCCAGAGACGCGGCCCTACCGGAAAATGCTTCGCAGGCTGGTGCGGCGGCGCCACGTGGTCGCAGGTGTCGCCGAGGCTGACGGCCGCCGGAAAGCCCGCAGCCCCACGGGCTGTGGGGCCACGCGAGCGGCTGCCAAAGAGCTTTCCAACGAGGCACGGCTTTCCCACCTGGCTCTTCGGGTGTGGGAGCTGTCGCCAGAGCCGCGGCCCTACCGGAAAATGCTTCGCAGTCTGGTGCGGCGGCGCCACATGGTCGCCGGTGTCGCCGAGGCTGACGGCTGCCGGAAAGCCCGCAGCCCCACGGGCTGTGGGGCCACGCGAGCGGCTGCCAAAGAGCTTTCCAACGAGGCACGGCTTTCCCTCCTGGCTCTTCGGGCGTGGGAGCTGTCGCCAGAGCCGCGGCCCTACCGGAAAATGCTTCGCAGGCTGGTGCGGCGACGCCACGTGGGTGCCGGTGGCGCCGATGCTGACGGCCGCCAGAAAGCCCGCAGCCCCACGGGCTGTGGGGCCACGCGAGCGGCTGCCAAAGAGCTTTCCAACGAGACACGGCTTTCCCTCCTGGCTCTTCGGGCGTGGGAGCTGTCGCCAGAGCCGCGGCCCTACTGGAAAATGCTTCGCAGGCTGGTGCGGCGGCGCCACGTGGGCGCTGGTGTCGCCGAGGCTGACGGCCGCCGGAAAGCCCGCAGCCCCACGGGCTGTGGGGCCACGTGAGCGGCTGCCAAAGTGCTTTCCAACAAGGCATGGCTTTCCCTCCTGGCTCTTCGGGCGTGGGAGCTGTCGCCAGAGCCGCGGCCCTACCGGAAAATGCTTCGCAGGCTGGCGCGGCGGTGCCACGTGGGCGCCGGTGTCGCCGAGGCTGACGGCCACCGGAAAGCCCGCAGCCCCACGGGCTGTGGGGCCACGCGAGTGGCTGCCAAAGAGCTTTCCAAGGAGGCACGGCTTTCCCTCCTGGCTCTTCGGGCGTGGGAGCTGTCGCCAGAGCCGCGGCCCTACCGGAAAATGCTTCGCAGGCTGGCGCGGCGGCGCCACGTGTGCACTTGTGTCGCCGAGGCTGACGGCCGCCGGAAAGCCCGCAGCCCCACGGGCTGTGGGGCCACGCGAGCGGCTGCCAAAGAGCTTTCCAACGAGGCACGGCTTTCCCTCCTGGCTCTTCGGGCGTGGGAGCTGTCGCCAGAGACGCGGCCCTACCGGAAAATGCTTCGCAGGCTGGCGCAGCGGCGAGACGTGGTCGCCGGTGTCGCCGAGGCTGACGGCCGCCGGAAAGCCCGCAGCCCCACGGGCTGTGGGGCCACGTGAGCGGCTGCCAAAGAGCTTTCCAACGAGGCACGGCTTTCCCTCCTGGCTCTTCGGGCGTGGGAGCTGTCGCCAGAGCCGCGGCCCTACCGGAAAATGCTTCTCAGGCTGGCGCGGCGGCGAGACGTGGTCGCCGGTGTCGCCGAGGCTGACAGCCGCCGGAAAGCCCGCAGCCCCACGGGCTGTGGGGCCACGCGAGCGGCTGCCAAAGAGCTTTCCAACGAGGCACGGCTTTCCCTCCTGGCTCTTCGGGCGTGGGAGCTGTCGCCAGAGCCGCGGCCCTACAGGAAAATGCTTCGCAGGCTGGTGCGGCGACGCCACCTGGGTGCCGGTGGCGCCGAAGCTGACGGCCGCCAGAAAGCCCGCAGCCCCACGGGCTGTGGGGCCACGCGAGCGGCTGCCAAAGAGCTTTCCAACGAGGCACGGCTTTCCCTCCTGGCTCTTCGGGCGTGGGAGCTGTCGCCAGAGACGCGGCCCTACCGGAAAATGCTTCGCAGGCTGGCGCGGCGGCGCCACGTGTGCCCTGGTGTCGCCGAGGCTGACGGCCGCCGAAAAACCCGCAGCCCCACGGGCTGTGGGGCCACGCGAGCGGCTGCCAAAGAGCTTTCCAAGGAGGCACGGCTTTCCCTCCTGGCTCTTCGGGCGTGGGAGCTGTCGCCAGAGCCGCGGCCCTACCGGAAAATGCTTCGCAGGATGGTGCGGCGGCGCCACGTCGGCGCCGGTGTCGCCGAGGCTAACGGCCGCCGGAAAGCCCGCAGCCCCACGGGCTGTGGGGCCACGCGAGCGGCTGCCAAAGAGCTTTCCAACGAGACACGGCTTTCCCTCCTGGCTCTTCGGGCGTGGGAGCTGTCGCCAGAGCCGCGGCCCTACCGGAAAATGCTTCGCAGTCTGGTGCGGCGGCGCCACATGGTCGCCGGTGTCGCCGACGCTGATGGCCGCCGGAAAGCCCGCAGCCCCACGGGCTGTGGGGCCACGCGAGCGGCTGCCAAAGAGCTTTCCAACGAGGCACGGCTTTCCCTCCTGGCTCTTCGGGCGTGGGAGCTGTCGCCAGAGCCGCGGCCCTACCGGAAAATGCTTCGCAGGCTGGTGCGGCGGCGCCACGTGGGCGCCGGTGGCGCCGATGCTGACGGCCGCCAGAAAGCCCGCAGCCCCACGGGCTGTGGGGCCACGCGAGCGGCTGCCAAAGAGCTTTCCAACGAGGCACGGCTTTCCCTCCTGGCTCTTCGGGCGTGGGAGCTGTCGCCAGAGCCGCGGCCCTACCGGAAAATGCTTTGCAGGCTGGCGCGGCGACGCCACGTGGGTGCCCGTGGCGCCGATGCTGACGGCCGCCAGAAAGCCCGCAGCCCCACGGGCTGTGGGGCCACGCGAGCGGCTGCCAAAGAGCTTTCCAACGAGGCACGGCTTTCCCTCCTGGCTCTTCGGGCGTGGGAGCTGTCGCCAGAGACGCGGCCCTACCGGAAAATGCTTCGCAGGCTGGCGCGGCGGCGAGACGTGGTCGCCGGTGTCGCCGAGGCTGACAGCCGCCGGAAAGCCCGCAGCCCCACGGGCTGTGGGGCCACGCGAGCGGCTGCCAAAGAGCTTTCCAACGAGGCACGGCTTTCCCTCCTGGCTCTTCGGGCGTGGGAGCTGTCGCCAGAGCCGCGGCCCTACAGGAAAATGCTTCGCAGGCTGGTGCGGCGACGCCACCTGGGTGCCGGTGGCGCCGAAGCTGACGGCCGCCAGAAAGCCCGCAGCCCCACGGGCTGTGGGGCCACGCGAGCGGCTGCCAAAGAGCTTTGCAACGAGGCACGGCTTTCCCTCCTGGCTCTTCGGGCGTGGGAGCTGTCGCCAGAGCCGCGGCCCTACCGGAAAATGCTTCGCAGTCTGGTGCGGCGGCGCCACATGGTCGCCGGTGTCGCCGAGGCTGATGGCCGCCGGAAAGCTCGCAGCCCCACGGGCTGTGGGGCCACGCGAGCGGCTGCCAAAGAGCTTTCCAACGAGGCACGGCTTTCCCTCCTGGCTCTTCGGGCGTGGGAGCTGTCGCCAGAGCCGCGGCCCTACCGGAAAATGCTTCGCAGGCTGGTGCGGCGGAGCCACGTGGGCGCCGGTGTCGCCGAGGCTGACGTCCGCCGGAAAGCCCGCAGCCCCACGGGCTGTGGGGCCACGCGAGCGGCTGCCAAAGAGCTTTCCAAGGAGGCACGGCTTTCCCTCCTGGCTCTTCGGGCGTGGGAGCTGTCGCCAGAGATGCGGCCCTACCGGAAAATGCTTCGCAGGCTGGCGCGGCGGCGCCACGTGGACGCCGGTGTCGCCGAGGCTGACGGCCGACGGAAAGCCCGCAGCCCCACGGGCTGTGGGGCCACGCGAGCGGCTGCCAAAGAGCTTTCCAACGAGGCACGGCTTTCCCTCCTGGCTCTTCGGGCGTGGGAGCTGTCGCCAGAGACGCGGCCCTACCGGAAAATGCTTCGCAGGCTGGTGCGGCGGCGCCACATGGGCGCCGGTGGCGCCGAGGCTGACGGCCGCCGAAAAGCCCGCAGCCCCACGGGCTGTGGGGCCACGCGAGCGGCTGCCAAAGAGCTTTCCAACGAGGCACGGCTTTCCCTCCTGGCTCTTCGGGCGTGGGAGCTGTCGCCAGAGCCGCGGCCCTACCGGAAAATGCTTCGCAGGCTGGCGCGGCGGCGCCACGTGTGCCCTGGTGTCGCCGAGGCTGACGGCCGCCGGAAAGCCCGCAGCCCCACGGGCTGTGGGGCCACGCGAGCGGCTGCCAAAGAGCTTTCCAACGAGGCACGGCTTTCCCTCCTGGCTCTTCGGGCGTGGGAGCTGTCGCCAGAGCCGCGGCCCTACCGGAAAATGCTTTGCAGGCTGGCGCGGCGGCGGCACGTGGGCGCCGGTGTCACCGAGGCTGACGGCCGCCGGAAAGCCCGCAGCCCCACGGGCTGTGGGGCCACGCGAGCGGCTGCCAAAGAGCTTTCCAACGAGACACGGCTTTCCCTCCTGGCTCTTCGGGCGTGGGAGCTGTCGCCAGAGCCGCGGCCCTACGGGAAAATGCTTCGCAGGCTGGCGCGGCGGTGCCACGTGGGCGCCGGTGTCGCCGAGGCTGACGGCCGCCGGAAAGCCCGCAGCCCCACGGGCTGTGGGGCCACGCGAGTGGCTGCCAAAGAGCTTTCCAAGGAGGCACGGCTTTCCCTCCTGGCTCTTCGGGCGTGGGAGCTGTCGCCAGAGCCGCGGCCCTACCGGAAAATGCTTCGCAGCCAGGCGCGGCGGCGCCACGTGTGCACTTGTGTCGACGAGGCTGACGGCCGCCGGAAAGCCCGCAGCCCCACGGGCTGTGGGGCCACGTGAGCGGCTGCCAAAGAGCTTTCCAACGAGGCACGGCTTTCCCTCCTGGCTCTTCGGGCGTGGGAGCTGTCGCCAGAGCCGCGGCCCTACCGGAAAATGCTTTGCAGGCTGGCGCGGCGACGCCACGTGGGTGCCCGTGGCGCCGATGCTGACGGCCGCCAGAAAGCCCGCAGCCCCACGGGCTGTGGGGCCACGCGAGCGGCTGCCAAAGAGCTTTCCAACGAGGCACGGCTTTCCCTCCTGGCTCTTCGGGCGTGGGAGCTGTCGCCAGAGACGCAGCCCTACCGGAAAATGCTTCGCAGGCTGGCGCGGCGGCGAGACGTGGTCGCCGGTGTCGCCGAGGCTGAGAGCTGCCGGAAAGCCAGCAGCCCCACGGGCTGTGGGGCCACGCGAGCGGCTGCCAAAGAGCTTTCCAACGAGGCACGGCTTTCCCTCCTGGCTCTTCGGGCGTGGGAGCTGTCGCCAGAGCCGCGGCCCTACAGGAAAATGCTTCGCAGGCTGGTGCGGCGACGCCACCTGGGTGCCGGTGGCGCCGAAGCTGACGGCCGCCAGAAAGCCCGCAGCCCCACGGGCTGTGGGGCCACGCGAGCGGCTGCCAAAGAGCTTTCCAACGAGGCACGGCTTTCCCTCCTGGCTCTTCGGGCGTGGGAGCTGTCGCCAGAGACGCGGCCCTACTGGAAAATGCTTTGCAGGCTGGTGCGGCGGCGCCACGTGGGCGCCGGTGTCACCGAGGCTGACGGCCGCCGGAAAGCCCGCAGCCCCACGGGCTGTGGGGCCACGCGAGCGGCTGCCAAAGAGCTTTCCAACGAGACACGGCTTTCCCTCCTGGCTCTTCGGGCGTGGGAGCTGTGGCCAGAGCCGCGGCCCTACCGGAAAATGCTTCGCAGTCTGGTGCGGCGGCGCCACGTGGGCGCCGGTGTCGCCGAGGCTGACGGCCGCCGGAAAGCCCGCAGCCCCACGGGCTGTGGGGCCACGCGAGCGGCTGCCAAAGAGCTTTCCAAGGAGGCACGGCTTTCCCTCCTGGCTCTTCGGGCGTGGGAGCTGTCGCCAGAGATGCGGCCCTACCGGAAAATGCTTCGCAGGCTGGCGCGGCGGCGCCACGTGGACGCCGGTGTCACCGAGGCTGACGGCCGCCGGAAAGCCCGCAGCCCCACGGGCTGTGGGGCCACGTGAGCGGCTGCCAAAGAGCTTTCCAACGAGGCACGGCTTTCCCTCCTGGCTCTTCGGGCGTGGGAGCTGTCGCCAGAGACGCGGCCCTACCGGAAAATGCTTCGCAGGCTGGTGCGGCGGCGCCACGTGGGCGCCGGTGGCGCCGAGGCTGACGGCCGCCGAAAAGCCCGCAGCCCCACGGGCTGTGGGGCCACGCGAGCGGCTGCCAAAGAGCTTTCCAACGAGGCACGGCTTTCCCTCCTGGCTCTTCGGGCGTGGGAGCTGTCGCCAGAGACGCGGCCCTACCGGAAAATGCTTCGCAGGCTGGCGCGGCGGCGCCACGTGTGCCCTGGTGTCGCCGAGGCTGACGGCCGCCGGAAAGCCAGCAGCCCCACGGGCTGTGGGGCCACGCGAGCGGCTGCCAAAGAGCTTTCCAACGAGGCACGGCTTTCCCTCCTGGCTCTTCGGGCGTGGGAGCTGTCGCCAGAGACGCGGCCCTACCGGATAATGCTTTGCAGGCTGGCGCGGCGGCGGCACGTGGGCGCCGGTGTCACCGAGGCTGACGGCCGCCGGAAAGCCCGCAGCCCCACGGGCTGTGGGGCCACGCGAGCGGCTGCCAAAGAGCTTTCCAACGAGACACGGCTTTCCCTCCTGGCTCTTCGGGCGTGGGAGCTGTCGCCAGAGCCGCGGCCCTACCGGAAAATGCTTTGCAGGATGGTGCGGCGGCGCCACGTCGGCGCCGGTGTCGCCGAGGCTGACGGCCGCCGGAAAGCCCGCAGCCCCACGGGCTGTGGGGCCACGTGAGCGGCTGCCAAAGAGCTTTCCAACGAGGCACGGCTTTCCGTCCTGGCTCTTCGGGCGTGGGAGCTGTCACCAGAGCCGCGGCCCTACCGGAAAATGCTTCGCAGGCTGGCGCGGCGGCGCCACGTGGGCGCCGGTGGGGCCGAGGCTGATGGCCGCCGGAAAGTCCGCAGCCCCACGGGCTGTGGGGCCACGCGAGCGGCTGCCAAAGAGCTTTCCAACGAGGCACGGCTTTCCCTCCTGGCTCTTCGGGCGTGGGAGCTGTCGCCAGAGACGCGGCCCTACCGGAAAATGCTTCGCAGGCTGGTGCGGCGGCGCCACGTGGTCGCAGGTGTCGCCGAGGCTGACGGCCGCCGGAAAGCCCGCAGCCCCACGGGCTGTGGGGCCACGCGAGCGGCTGCCAAAGAGCTTTCCAACGAGGCACGGCTTTCCCACCTGGCTCTTCGGGTGTGGGAGCTGTCGCCAGAGCCGCGGCTGTACCGGAAAATGCTTCGCAGCCTGGCGCAGGGGCGCCACGTGGGCGCCGGTGTCGCCGAGGCTGACGGCCGCCGGAAAGCCCGCAGCCCCACGGGCTCTGGGGCCACGCGAGCGGCTGCCAAAGAGCTTTCCAACGAGGCACGGCTTTCCCTCCTGGCTCTTCGGGCGTGGGAGCTGTCGCCAGAGCCGCGGCCCTACCGGAAAATGCTTCGCAGGCTGGTGCGGCGACGCCACGTGGGTGCCGGTGGCGCCGATGCTGACGGCCGCCAGAAAGCCCGCAGCCCCACGGGCTGTGGGGCCACGCGAGCGGCTGCCAAAGAGCTTTCCAACGAGGCACGGCTTTCCCTCCTGGCTCTTCGGGCGTGGGAGCTGTCGCCAGAGACGCGGCCCTACCGGAAAATGCTTTGCAGGCTGGCGCGGCGGCGCCACGTGGGCGCCGGTGTCACCGAGGCTGACGGCCGCCGGAAAGCCCGCAGCCCCACGGGCTGTGGGGCCACGCGAGCGGCTGCCAAAGAGCTTTCCAACGAGGCACGGCTTTCCCTCCTGGCTCTTCGGGCGTGGGAGCTGTCGCCAGAGCCGCGGCCCTACCGGAAAATGCTTCGCAGGATGGTGCGGCGGCGCCACGTCGGCGCCGGTGTCGCCGAGGCTGACGGCCGCCGGAAAGCCCGCAGCCCCACGGGCTGTGGGGCCACGTGAGCGGCTGCCAAAGAGCTTTCCAACGAGGCACGGCTTTCCGTCCTGGCTCTTCGGGCGTGGGAGCTGTCGCCAGAGCCGCGGCCCTACCGGAAAATGCTTCGCAGGCTGGCGTGGGGGCGCCACGTGGGCGCCGGTGGCGCCGAGGCTGATGGCCGCCGGAAAGCCCGCAGCCCCACGGGCTGTGGGGCCACGCGAGCGGCTGCCAAAGAGCTTTCCAACGAGGCACGGCTTTCCCTCCTGGCTCTTCGGGCGTGGGAGCTGTCGCCAGAGACGCGGCCCTACCGGAAAATGCTTCGCAGGCTGGTGCGGCGGCGCCACGTGGTCGCAGGTGTCGCCGAGGCTGACGGCCGCCGGAAAGCCCGCAGCCCCACGGGCTGTGGGGCCACGTGAGCGGCTGCCAAAGAGCTTTCCAACGAGGCACGGCTTTCCGTCCTGGCTCTTCGGGCGTGGGAGCTGTCGCCAGAGCCGCGGCCCTACCGGAAAATGCTTCGCAGGCTGGCGTGGGGGCGCCACGTGGGCGCCGGTGTCGCCGAGGCTGATGGCCACCGGAAAGCCCGCAGCCCCACGGGCTGTGGGGCCACGCGAGCGGCTGCCAAAGAGCTTTCCAACGAGGCACGGCTTTCCCTCCTGGCTCTTCGGGCGTGGGAGCTGTCGCCAGAGACGCGGCCCTACCGGAAAATGCTTCGCAGGCTGGTGCGGCGGCGCCACGTGGTCGCAGGTGTCGCCGAGGCTGACGGCCGCCGGAAAGCCCGCAGCCCCACGGGCTGTGGGGCCACGCGAGCGGCTGCCAAAGAGATTTCCAACGAGGCACGGCTTTCCCACCTGGCTCTTCGGGTGTGGGAGCTGTCGCCAGAGCCGCGGCTGTACCGGAAAATGCTTCGCAGCCTGGCGCAGGGGCGCCACGTGGGCGCCGGTGTCGCCGAGGCTGACGGCCGCCGGAAAGCCCGCAGCCCCACGGGCTCTGGGGCCACGCGAGCGGCTGCCAAAGAGCTTTCCAACGAGGCACGGCTTTCCCTCCTGGCTCTTCGGGCGTGGGAGCTGTCGCCAGAGACGCGGCCCTACCGGAAAATGCTTCGCAGGCTGGTGCGGCGACGCCACGTGGGTGCCGGTGGCGCCGATGCTGACGGCCGCCAGAAAGCCCGCAGCCCCACGGGCTGTGGGGCCACGCGAGCGGCTGCCAAAGAGCTTTCCAACGAGGCACGGCTTTCCCTCCTGGCTCTTCGGGCGTGGGAGCTGTCGCCAGAGCCGCGGCCCTACGGGAAAATTCTTTGCAGGCTGGCGCGGCGGCGCCACGTGGGCGCCGGTGTCACCGAGGCTGACGGCCGCCGGAAAGCCCGCAGCCCCACGGGCTGTGGGGCCACGCGAGCGGCTGCCAAAGAGCTTTCCAACGAGGCACGGCTTTCCCTCCTGGCTCTTCGGGCGTGGGAGCTGTCGCCAGAGCCGCGGCCCTACCGGAAAATGCTTCGCAGGATGGTGCGGCGGCGCCACGTCGGCGCCGGTGTCGCCGAGGCTGACGGCCGCCGGAAAGCCCGCAGCCCCACGGGCTGTGGGGCCACGTGAGCGGCTGCCAAAGAGCTTTCCAACGAGGCACGGCTTTCCGTCCTGGCTCTTCGGGCGTGGGAGCTGTCGCCAGAGCCGCGGCCCTACCGGAAAATGCTTCGCAGGCTGGCGTGGGGGCGCCACGTGGGCGCCGGTGGCGCCGAGGCTGACGGCCGCCGGAAAGCCCGCAGCCCCACGGGCTGTGGGGCCACGCGAGCGGCTGCCAAAGAGCTTTCCAACGAGGCACGGCTTTCCCTCCTGGCTCTTCGGGCGTGGGAGCTGTCGCCAGAGCCGCGGCCCTACCGGAAAATGCTTCGCAGGCTGGTGCGGCGACGCCACGTGGGTGCCGGTGGCGCCGATGCTGACGGCCGCCGGAAAGCCCGCAGCCCCACGGGCTGTGGGGCCACGCGAGCGGCTGCCAAAGAGCTTTCCAACGAGACACGGCTTTCCCTTCTGGCTCTTCGGGCGTGGGAACTGTCACCAGAGCCGCGGCCCTACTGGAAAATGCTTCGCAGGCTGGTGCGGCGGCGCCACGTGGGCGCTGGTGTCGCCGAGGCTGACGGCCGCCGGAAAGCCCGCAGCCCCACGGGCTGTGGGGCCACGTGAGCGGCTGCCAAAGAGCTTTCCAACAAGGCATGGATTTCCCTCCTGGCTCTTCGGGCGTGGGAGCTGTCGCCAGAGCCGCGGCCCTACCGGAAAATGCTTCGCAGGCTGGCGCGGCGGTGCCACGTGGGCGCCGGTGTCGCCGAGGCTGACGGCCGCCGGAAAGCCCGCAGCCCCACGGGCTGTGGGGCCACGCGAGTGGCTGCCAAAGAGCTTTCCAAGGAGGCACGGCTTTCCCTCCTGGCTCTTCGGGCGTGGGAGCTGTCGCCAGAGCCGCGGCCCTACCGGAAAATGCTTCGCAGCCAGGCGCGGCGGCGCCACGTGTGCACTTGTGTCGACGAGGCTGACGGCCGCCGGAAAGCCCGCAGCCCCACGGGCTGTGGGGCCACGTGAGCGGCTGCCAAAGAGCTTTCCAACGAGGCACGGCTTTCCCTCCTGGCTCTTCGGGCGTGGGAGCTGTCGCCAGAGCCGCGGCCCTACCGGAAAATGCTTTGCAGGCTGGCGCGGCGACGCCACGTGGGTGCCCGTGGCGCCGATGCTGACGGCCGCCAGAAAGCCCGCAGCCCCACGGGCTGTGGGGCCACGCGAGCGGCTGCCAAAGAGCTTTCCAACGAGGCACGGCTTTCCCTCCTGGCTCTTCGGGCGTGGGAGCTGTCGCCAGAGACGCGGCCCTACCGGAAAATGCTTCGCAGGCTGGCGCGGCGGCGAGACGTGGTCGCCGGTGTCGCCGAGGCTGACAGCCGCCGGAAAGCCAGCAGCCCCACGGGCTGTGGGGCCACGCGAGCGGCTGCCAAAGAGCTTTCCAACGAGGCACGGCTTTCCCTCCTGGCTCTTCGGGCGTGGGAGCTGTCGCCAGAGCCGCGGCCCTACAGGAAAATGCTTCGCAGGCTGGTGCGGCGACGCCACCTGGGTGCCGGTGGCGCCGAAGCTGACGGCCGCCAGAAAGCCCGCAGCCCCACGGGCTGTGGGGCCACGCGAGCGGCTGCCAAAGAGCTTTCCAACGAGGCACGGCTTTCCCTCCTGGCTCTTCGGGCGTGGGAGCTGTCGCCAGAGACGCGGCCCTACCGGAAAATGCTTTGCAGGCTGGTGCGGCGGCGCCACGTGGGCGCCGGTGTCACCGAGGCTGACGGCCGCCGGAAAGCCCGCAGCCCCACGGGCTGTGGGGCCACGCGAGCGGCTGCCAAAGAGCTTTCCAACGAGACACGGCTTTCCCTCCTGGCTCTTCGGGCGTGGGAGCTGTGGCCAGAGCCGCGGCCCTACCGGAAAATGCTTCGCAGTCTGGTGCGGCGGCGCCACGTGGGCGCCGGTGTCGCCGAGGCTGACGGCCGCCGGAAAGCCCGCAGCCCCACGGGCTGTGGGGCCACGCGAGCGGCTGCCAAAGAGCTTTCCAACGAGGCACGGCTTTCCCTCCTGGCTCTTCGGGCGTGGGAGCTGTCGCCAGAGACGCGGCCCTACCGGAAAATGCTTCGCAGGCTGGCGCGGCGGCGCCACGTGTTCGCAGGTGTCGCCGAGGCTGACGGCCGCCGAAAAGCCCGCAGCCCCACGGGCTGTGGGGCCACGCGAGCGGCTGCCAAAGAGCTTTCCAACGAGGCACGGCTTTCCCTCCTGGCTCTTCGGGCGTGGGAGCTGTCGCCAGAGCCGCGGCCCTACCGGAAAATGCTTCGCAGGATGGTGCGGCGGCGCCACGTCGGCGCCGGTGTCGCCGAGGCTGACGGCCGCCGGAAAGCCCGCAGCCCCACGGGCTGTGGGGCCACGCGAGCGGCTGCCAAAGAGCTTTCCAACGAGGCACGGCTTTCCCTCCTGGCTCTTCGGGCGTGGGAGCTGTCGCCAGAGCCGCGGCCCTACCGGAAAATGCTTTGCAGGCTGGCGCGGCGACGCCACGTGGGTGCCCGTGGCGCCGATGCTGACGGCCGCCAGAAAGCCCGCAGCCCCACGGGCTGTGGGGCCACGCGAGCGGCTGCCAAAGAGCTTTCCAACGAGGCACGGCTTTCCCTCCTGGCTCTTCGGGCGTGGGAGCTGTCGCCAGAGACGCGGCCCTACCGGAAAATGCTTCGCAGGCTGGCGCGGCGGCGAGACGTGGTCGCCGGTGTCGCCGAGGCTGACGGCCGCCGGAAAGCCCGCAGCCCCACGGGCTGTGGGGCCACGCGAGCGGCTGCCAAAGAGCTTTCCAACGAGGCACGGCTTTCCCTCCTGGCTCTTCGGGCGTGGGAGCTGTCGCCAGAGCCGCGGCCCTACCGGAAAATGCTTCGCAGTCTGGTGCGGCGGCGCCACATGGTCGCCGGTGTCGCCGAGGCTGATGGCCGCCGGAAAGCCCGCAGCCCCACGGGCTGTGGGGCCACGCGAGCGGCTGCCAAAGAGCTTTCCAACGAGGCACGGCTTTCCCTCCTGGCTCTTCGGGCGTGGGAGCTGTCGCCAGAGACGCGGCCCTACCGGAAAATGCTTTGCAGGCTGGTGCGGCGGCGCCACGTGGGCGCCGGTGGCGCCGAGGCTGACGGCCGCCAGAAAGCCCGCAGCCCCACGGGCTGTGGGGCCACGCGAGCGGCTGCCAAAGAGCTTTCCAACGAGGCACGGCTTTCCCTCCTGGCTCTTCGGGCGTGGGAGCTGTCGCCAGAGACGCGGCCCTACCGGAAAATGCTTCGCAGGCTGGCGCGGCGGCGCCACGTGTGCCCTGGTGTCGCCGAGGCTGACGGCCGCCGGAAAGCCCGCAGCCCCACGGGCTGTGGGGCCACGCGAGCGGCTGCCAAAGAGCTTTCCAACGAGGCACGGCTTTCCCTCCTGGCTCTTCGGGCGTGGGAGCTGTCGCCAGAGACGCGGCCCTACCGGATAATGCTTTGCAGGCTGGCGCGGCGGCGGCACGTGGGCGCCGGTGTCACCGAGGCTGACGGCCGCCGGAAAGCCCGCAGCCCCACGGGCTGTGGGGCCACGCGAGCGGCTGCCAAAGAGCTTTCCAACGAGACACGGCTTTCCCTCCTGGCTCTTCGGGCGTGGGAGCTGTCGCCAGAGCCGCGGCCCTACCGGAAAATGCTTCGCAGGATGGTGCGGCGGCGCCACGTCGGCGCCGGTGTCGCCGAGGCTGACGGCCGCCGGAAAGCCCGCAGCCCCACGGGCTGTGGGGCCACGTGAGCGGCTGCCAAAGAGCTTTCCAACGAGGCACGGCTTTCCGTCCTGGCTCTTCGGGCGTGGGAGCTGTCACCAGAGCCGCGGCCCTACCGGAAAATGCTTCGCAGGCTGGCGTGGGGGCGCCACGTGGGCGCCGGTGTCGCCGAGGCTGACGGCCGCCGGAAAGCCCGCAGCCCCACGGGCTGTGGGGCCACGCGAGCGGCTGCCAAAGAGCTTTCCAACGAGGCACGGCTTTCCCTCCTGGCTCTTCGGGCGTGGGAGCTGTCGCCAGAGCCGCGGCCCTACCGGAAAATGCTTCGCAGGCTGGTGCGGCGGCGCCACGTGGTCGCAGGTGTCGCCGAGGCTGACGGCCGCCGGAAAGCCCGCAGCCCCACGGGCTGTGGGGCCACGCGAGCGGCTGCCAAAGAGCATTCCAACGAGGCACGGCTTTCCCTCCTGGCTCTTCGGGCGTGGGAGCTGTCGCCAGAGCCGCGGCCCTACCGGAAAATGCTTCGCAGCCTGGCGCGGCGGCGCCACGTGTGCACTTGTGTCGACGAGGCTGACGGCCGCCGGAAAGCCCGCAGCCCCACGGGCTGTGGGGCCACGTGAGCGGCTGCCAAAGAGCTTTCCAACGAGGCACGGCTTTCCCTCCTGGCTCTTCGGGCGTGGGAGCTGTCGCCAGAGCCGCGGCCCTACCGGAAAATGCTTTGCAGGCTGGCGCGGCGACGCCACGTGGGTGCCCGTGGCGCCGATGCTGACGGCCGCCAGAAAGCCCGCAGCCCCACGGGCTGTGGGGCCACGCGAGCGGCTGCCAAAGAGCTTTCCAACGAGGCACGGCTTTCCCTCCTGGCTCTTCGGGCGTGGGAGCTGTCGCCAGAGACGCGGCCCTACCGGAAAATGCTTCGCAGGCTGGCGCGGCGGCGAGACGTGGTCGCCGGTGTCGCCGAGGCTGACAGCCGCCGGAAAGCCCGCAGCCCCACGGGCTGTGGGGCCACGCGAGCGGCTGCCAAAGAGCTTTCCAACGAGGCACGGCTTTCCCTCCTGGCTCTTCGGGCGTGGGAGCTGTCGCCAGAGCCGCGGCCCTACAGGAAAATGCTTCGCAGGCTGGTGCGGCGACGCCACCTGGGTGCCGGTGGCGCCGAAGCTGACGGCCGCCAGAAAGCCCGCAGCCCCACGGGCTGTGGGGCCACGCGAGCGGCTGCCAAAGAGCTTTCCAACGAGGCACGGCTTTCCCTCCTGGCTCTTCGGGCGTGGGAGCTGTCGCCAGAGACGCGGCCCTACCGGAAAATGCTTCGCAGTCTGGTGCGGCGGCGCCACGTGGGCGCCGGTGTCGCCGAGGCTGACGGCCGCCGAAAGCCCGCAGCCCCACGGGCTGTGGGGCCACGCGAGCGGCTGCCAAAGAGCTTTCCAACGAGGCACGGCTTTCCCTCCTGGCTCTTCGGGCGTGGGAGCTGTCGCCAGAGACGCGGCCCTACCGGAAAATGCTTCGCAGGCTGGCGCGGCGGCGCCACGTGTTCGCAGGTGTCGCCGAGGCTGACGGCCGCCGAAAAGCCCGCAGCCCCACGGGCTGTGGGGCCACGCGAGCGGCTGCCAAAGAGCTTTCCAACGAGGCACGGCTTTCCCTCCTGGCTCTTCGGGGCGTGGGAGCTGTCGCCAGAGAGGCGGCCCTACCGGAAAATGCTTCGCAGGCTGGTGCCGCGGCTCCACGTGGGCGCCGGTGTCGCCGAGGCTGACGGCCGCCGGAAAGCCCGCAGCCCCACGGGCTGTGGGGCCACGCGAGCGGCTGCCAAAGAGCTTTCCAACGAGGCACGGCTTTCCCTCCTGGCTCTTCGGGCGTGGGAGCTGTCGCCAGAGAGGCGGCCCTACCGGAAAATGCTTCGCAGGCTGGCGCGGCGGCGGCACATGGGCGCCGGTGTCACCGAGGCTGACGGCCGACGGAAAGCCCGCAGCCCCACGGGCTGTGGGGCCACGCGAGCGGCTGCCAAAGAGCTTTCCAACGAGACACGGCTTTCCCTCCTGGCTCTTCGGGCGTGGGAGCTGTCGCCAGAGACGCGGCCCTACCGGAAAATGCTTCGCAGGATGGTGCGGCGGCGCCACGTCGGCGCCGGTGTCGCCGAGGCTAACGGCCGCCGGAAAGCCCGCAGCCCCACGGGCTGTGGGGCCACGCGAGCGGCTGCCAAAGAGCTTTCCAAGGAGGCACGGCTTTCCCTCCTGGCTCTTCGGGCGTGGGAGCTGTCGCCAGAGCCGCGGCCCTACCGGAAAATGCTTCGCAGTCTGGTGCGGCGGCGCCACATGGTCGCCGGTTCGCCGAGGCTGATGGCCGCCGGAAAGCCCGCAGCCCCACGGGCTGTGGGGCCACGCGAGCGGCTGCCAAAGAGCTTTCCAACGAGGCACGGCTTTCCCTCCTGGCTCTTCGGGCGTGGGAGCTGTCGCCAGAGCCGCGGCCCTACCGGAAAATGCTTCGCAGGCTGGTGCGGCGGCGCCACGTGGGCGCCGGTGGCGCCGATGCTGACGGCCGCCAGAAAGCCCGCAGCCCCACGGGCTGTGGGGCCACGCGAGCGGCTGCCAAAGAGCTTTCCAACGAGGCACGGCTTTCCCTCCTGGCTCTTCGGGCGTGGGAGCTGTCGCCAGAGACGCGGCCCTACCGGAAAATGCTTCGCAGGCTGGCGCGGCGGAGCCACGTGGGCGCCGGTGTCGCCGAGGCTGACGGCCGCCGGAAAGCCCGCAGCCCCACGGGCTGTGGGGCCACGCGAGTGGCTGCCAAAGAGCTTTCCAAGGAGGCACGGCTTTCCCTCCTGGCTCTTCGGGCGTGGGAGCTGTCGCCAGAGCCGCGGCCCTACCGGAAAATGCTTCGCAGCCTGGCGCGGCGGCGCCACGTGTGCACTTGTGTCGCCGAGGCTGACGGCCGCCGGAAAGCCCGCAGCCCCACGGGCTGTGGGGCCACGCGAGCGGCTGCCAAAGAGCTTTCCAACGAGGCACGGCTTTCCCTCCTGGCTCTTCGGGCGTGGGAGCTGTCGCCA